>NW_025047891.1:372500-405000 GCF_018831695.1 Puntigrus tetrazona
ACGTCATGACTACATTACATCAGGCTTTCCGGGTTAAACGATGACATTAGCTGTGTTTCTGTACTGTACTCTTCTGGTCCTGATGCTGGAGTGCTCCTCTGTTGCCACGGTGACGCTCTTCAGACGAACATGGCGTCTGTTTGGAGCCGAGTGAAAAAACACAATCTGGCCACTCATGGTGCAACTTTAGAAAACACGTTGAGACTTTACTTATTTTAATAAGTGTTTACATTTTGTGTTTTGTTTTTTAATTAGTTGCCTGTATTCCAACTGTGTGTGTGTGTGTGTGTGTGTGTGTGTGTGTGTGTGTGTGTGTGAGAGAGAGAAATAGAGAGAAAGCGAGAGAAACTAGCATATCAGTCCTTTTACTGAATCAGTTTCATAAAAACACGACATCTCCATCTTTACACAAAGTTCACTTCAGTGAATCAGGTTCACATCATCAGAAGATCACCGATTCAATTCAAACTGTTCAAACCATCAGAATTTCAATTCTAAGTGTTCAAACATTCAATGATTCAGTTCTAACGGTTCAAATGTTCAGTGATTCATTTCTAACATTTCAAACACTCACCAACTCAACACGAACAGTTCAAACTATCACTACGAGTATTTTAACTCTAACAATTAAAAAGATTTGATTCTAACAGTTCAGACATGCACTGATTCTCCACTGATTCAGTTTAACAGAGAGAGCCTACAGATCTGTCCAGCTCAGTTCTTTTCATTTCCCAGAAGTTGATGATCCAGCAAATGTAAGATTCATCTAGTTCATGAGTTCTTTTCCCGTCACACCATTTAGGAGCACAATAAACAGCCACCCACATAAAAAGAAGATAAACAGCGAAATACTTGTTCGTTCCATCACGTGTGTCATGAAGCTGATTCAGATGATTCATTCCCAGCTCTCCTCTGCGGTTCATTCCTGCTGCACAGGTGCTGTTTTAATTCTTCACTGTGTTGATCAGAGACTCACTGAGACACATCGCCCTCTTGTGGACACGCCGGTGAAAACCGGTCTGGAGACCAGCCAAAACCAGCTCAGGCCAGCAAACCAGTTCAGGACGGTTTAAGCTGTGGCGTAAAAGTGCCGTTTTTTCATCATACTGCACACTATTTCAGTTAAAACACGACATCTGTTGAGCCTCAGCCTGTGTGTTTGTACAGTAAGACGTGATGAGCCTGAGACACACACACACACACACACTCTCTATCACCTGCTGTCTCTCTCTCTGTCATCTTGACAACCGTTGCCACCAGTGAGGCGGAGTTGCCGTGGAAACCGCTGCCCGTGTGGTGAATCTCTGTTGCTAGCGTGCGGCAGGAGGCCTGTGACGGTGATTTCGGTCGGTTTCACAGAGAGATTCTTTATAGTGATGAAGAGCTCATCATCACTCACACACACACACACACACAGAGCAGCATCCTCCTCTGAGTAACTGTGTGTGTGTTTGGATTGTCAATGACTATCAGTGTGTGAGCCTGAAGGATCTCTGACGTGTGTGTGTGTGTGTGTGTGTGTGTGCAGACGGACGCGGCGCTGATGTATGATGCGGTTCACGTGGTGGCGGTGGCGGTCCAGCAGTCTCCTCAGATCACCGTCAGCTCTCTGCAGTGTAACCGACACAAACCCTGGCGCTTCGGCGGACGCTTCATCAGCTTCATTAAAGAGGTGCACTTCTCACTCGGTTTATTTTCACCTGAGATGATTGACCCCGCTCATCAGACTCGCAAGTACACGCCCACTGCTGTGATTGGCTAAGCCTATATGATGCGAGGACTGTTGGATCCAATATTGTTCCAGCATCATCTTTAGATAATTATAATAGTGCCTGGTTAGTAAAGGAATCTGTGGCAAAATCAGCAATGTAGAATCGGTGGGCGGGGCTAATGAGATCTATGTAGGATCCGTGGGCGGGGCTAAACAGATCTATGTAAAATCAGTGGGCCGAAATAAGGCAGGGATGTTCAATTGGTGGGTGGGGCTAATCTGATCTATATAGAATCGGTGGGTGGGGCTAATCAGACAATCATATAGAATATGTGGGCGGGGCTAATCAGGTAGTGATGTAGAATCGGTGGGCGGGGCTAAGCAGGCAGTGATGTAGAGTAAGTGGGTGGGGCTCATCAGCTTATCACGGAGTCTCTGGTGTTCTGCAGGTGTGTGTTTGTTGATGTGCAGATCGTCTCTGTCAGGTCTTCGCTCTCATCACGAGTAATTTGAGAAAATGACACGTTGTACCTGCAGAAACACCGTTTCCGTCTCACACACTCGTAACACTATAACGTGAGAGACTGAGACACACTGCGTCAGATATAAAGCCATCAAATCCTCTACTGTAAACGTATTTTAGTTCTATTATTGTTGACAGTCAGTAACACCGTGCAGAATAAACGTGAATCACATGTAAACGGTGGGTGTGTGTGTGTGTGTGTGTGTGTGTGTGTCCACAGGCGTCATGGGATGGACTTACGGGTCGAATCCTCTTCAACAAAACCAACGGCTTGAGGACAGACTTCGACCTGGACGTGATCAGTCTCAAAGAGAACGGACTCGAGAAGGTGTGTGTGTGTGTGTCTGTGTGTGAGTGTGTGTGTTCATGCATTATGTGTGTGTGTTTTCTGCACATTATCGTGTGTGTGTAAAATTTCGCTGTCAACAAATCACTGGGTGTCGACGTGGTATCACACACACACACACACACACAGACACACACACAGACACACACACACAGACACTCACACACACACAGACACACACACTCAAAGACACACACACAGACACTCAAAGACACACACACAGACACACAAACACACACACAACACACACACAGACACACAGTCACACACACAGACACACACACACACACACACACACACACACACAGACACACAGACACACACACACACACACACACACACAGACACACACACACACACACACACACACACACACACACACACACACACACACACACACACACACACACACACACACACACACACACACACACACACACACACACACACACACACACACACACACACACACACAGACACACACACACACACACACACACACACACACACACACACACACACACACACACACACACAGACACACACACACACACACACACACACACACACACACACACACACACACACACACACACACACACACACACACACACACACACACACACACACACACAGACACACACACACACAGACACACACACACACACACAGACACACACACACACACAGACACACACACACACACACACACACACACAGACACTCAAAGACACACACACAGACACACACACACACACACACACACACACACACACACACACAGACACACACACACACACACAGACACACAGACACACACACACAGACACACACATACACACACACACACACACACACACACACACACAAATATTTTTAGTATTTTTTTCATTATTATTATATATTTGAAATTTATTGTATTCTTTTTTTTTATTCTTTTAGCTCCAATTAATATTTTGGAAAAGTATTTTGTTTAATTAACAAAAAATATTTGAATAAACAGAGAAATAATGAATTACCCAAAACTTAAAAATGATATTATTACACACTCACTCTAATTGCAGGTGTAACAGAAAACACGACTAACACAAAATATCATGATAACGTGATTCATGGAAATGCTCATTTCTTGCATATAAGCTCTTCATTTCTTCTCTATTTGTGTATATTTGTGACCCGCTCATGCTCAGCTGTGATCTTCTGCCCGTCTCAGGAGGAGCCGTACGTCATGTTTAAGAAGTCTGATAAGCCTCTGTACGGGAACGACCGCTTCGAGGGCTTCTGCGTGGATCTGCTGCGGGAGCTGTCGGGAATCCTGGGCTTCCGTTACGAGATCCGGTTAGTGGAGGACGGGAAGTACGGAGCGTTTGAGGAGAGTTCGGGTCAGTGGAACGGCATGGTGCGCGAGCTCATGGACCACGTGAGTTTCATGCCTTCACTTTGACATTTTCAGTGTTCATTTCTAGAACGTTTCTGTAAGTTCACCTCCACGTTTGCAGATCCTCTCAGAATCATATCCCACGCGTGGGTTGTGTTCCATTTTTTAAATAATATTTTTAATGTGCTTATTTTTTTTATTTTCAGTTTATTTAAATTTTTGTTTAATTATTAAACATTTGACGTTTTTGTAGTTTTTATTATTTATTTAGTTTAGGTTATTTATTTCTAGAGATTTTAGTCATTATTTTAGTTATTTAGTTATTTTAGAAAATGTATGAATTTAGCAAAATATGCAACATTTCCTGTGTTTTTTACTCATCTTAGTCTTAAAAGTATTTTTTTAACCCTTTATTACACTAATTGTATTTCAGCTTTAAACATGTTTTTAACCGTTGTAGTTAACTAACTTGATCAGCTTAAAGAGTCACAAATGATTCAGAGTTGATGAAGTGATTCAGTCAAATCTTTTTGTTCCCTACCAGAGCTGTTGATTTGGTCTGATTAATTAAAGAAAGAATTTCATGAAATAGGTTTATTAACTAATAAAATGAGTGAACGATTCAGTGACTCATTCATAGAGACGGTTACGGTTACTTGCTTTATTTTCTAAATTAATCAGCGGTTTGAACAATGATTCAGTGATTTATTGATTACTTCATTCTGAACGAATCTGTGGTTTTAAATGAACTGGTTGAGTGAATGATTCAGTGATCCATTCATAAAGACAGCTGTGTGCTTAATATTTAAATATGAATGAGTCATTATTAAATTTAAATGAATCACTTATTAAGATGTTAATGCTGACGCTTTTATATTTAAAATATTGATACTCTTAAATTAAATTTGAAATTTTGGAATGATCTGTTATTCACGCCGTGTTGAATATTGATCTTTTGCAGAGTAATAATCGGCACTTAGATCTGTCGAACGATTAATTAGAACGTTTTTTTGTGTGTTCTGTGTATATTTACTGTGTATACATCAATACACATACAGACACTATATAGTTTTAAGTCTATACTTATATTTATAAAATGTATTAACGTTCCGTCAAACGATTAAACGTGATTAGTCGCATCCAAAATAAAAGTTTTTGTTTACATATTGAACGCAGGGCACATGTATTGTTACAGTATAAATATACGCAGACATGCATGTATGTATATTCACAAAAAATGTTGTTTGTACTAAATATATATATATTAATTATGAATATAAATGCAGATGTAAACACTTTCAAAATATATACTGTATGTGAGTGCATTTATACACACACACACATATATTATGCAAACAAAAGCGTATTTCGAATGCGACTAATCCTGATTAAATGAATTCGATTAAAAGATTCGATTGGTTCGACACAAACGATTCAGAGTTGACTGACTCATTCGAATCTTTTGGTCAGCTGACGGACCTCTCTGTTGTGTTGCGGTCGACAGAAAGCAGACCTGGCCGTGGCTCCGCTGACCATCACGTACGTCCGAGAGAAGGTGATTGACTTCTCCAAACCCTTCATGACCCTGGGCATCAGCATCCTCTACCGCAAACCCAACGGCACCAACCCCGGCGTCTTCTCCTTCCTCAACCCTCTGTCCCCTGATATCTGGATGTATATTCTGCTGGCTTGCTTGGGTGTCAGTTGTGTGCTGTTTGTCATAGCCAGGTAACATGTGACCGTCACACGCGTGTGTTTGACCATCGTCCGTCTTCATCCTCGCTCTCAGGAAACCCTAGCGTGAAACACATCAGCAAAGAGAAGACAAAAAAATACACTGCATGTTGCACAGAGATAGACTTCATACACTGAACTGATTCTTTAGGATAAACGCAGTGTGCTTAATGTGGTGAACACAAACTCAAAATATATAAAAAACGCTTCTTTAAATATGTTACATATTTTTAGCCTGTTAAATACACAATTAGCTCTTTAAGTACATTACGGAGGTGTACGTTTTTAAACCTGGCTTTTTATTGCACTAAATACTTTTGCATTTAGCTGGAAGAAAAATAAAGTCAAAGATACATATGATTCGCTTCCTTCCTTCCGCACAGATTCCAAACATCCCTCCAGAGAAGCTTCGTTAAGCCTGTATTCTGTTACTGTATTAAAGTCTTGTTGAGACCTGCCTCTGATCAGTCCCAGGAAGGCCGTATCTGTCGTACTAACCTTAAAAAGAGCTGAAAGAGAATTAAACATCTAACGGACAAACACCGGCCGCTTCTCAATACTAAATCCTATTATTACATTTACAAATAACACAAAAACATTTTTGAATGATATTTAACAGCCTTCATAAAAGCTGCTAGGCAGTTTAGTCAAAAGTATAAAGGCAGCGAGTATTAATATTTGCTATATATAAATAAAACAGCACCACATTACTGACTAGTTTTGTATTTAGTGGCAAGAAGCGATTCTGTGATGACTCGCACAGGAAGTGATGTAATAAAATACAGGTCTGAGAACACGCAGCAGGTGGACATGAAAGGTTTCACGCGTGTTTCCTGATCATGTGTCCGTCGTCCGATGCTCATGGATATCCCACAATGACTTTCCCCTTCATCCTGTCTAATATGTGTCTGTCTGTGACGCCGTCTCTCGTTAGTCTCCAGACTTCCCCCGAAATCAATCAGGCTCTGAGTCAGAGGACGCTCGCTGTCGGTGTGTAATGTTACCGGCCACATGATACTAAAGAAAAGCCACGACTGTCACCTAAGTTAGATTGGAATATGCACAGCGAGTGTGAATGTGAGGCATTGTGGGTAAGTGCTGTGAAGATCTCGGCGTCGCTCTCCTGCTCTATATCTGGAGTATTGACCTTTCAGCTGCACGCTGTATTGATTAGAAAAGCCCCAATTTACTTCTGAACACACAGAAGAGATCTTACCAATCCCAGAACAAACACACACCTGCAGTCCTTCAGTCACAGTCACTTTAGGGAAGGACTTGGATTCATACCATCAGGAATTGTCTTCTTTTCCTTATCATTTTTTTTAATTACCTTATTTAAAAATAAACATTCTTTACTGTCATCTAGAAAATAAAAAACAAAAATAAAAATAAAAAATAAATATTATATAATAATAATAAAATATATTATTGCAACATGCCAGATTACTTAAAGTAATATTTTTATATTTAAACATATATATATTATGTAATTATATAGTATATATAGTAATTATATATATATAAAATTATATATAGCTCAATAGCTATAGTTGAATTATGTCTATATTTTAACATATTTTTAAGGGTGCATGCAGGAAAAATCCCAGTTGTCCAACAAACACACACACACACACACACACACACACACACACACGACACACACACACACACACACACACACACACACACACACACACACACACACACTAAGGATGTTTTATTATTCTGAACATGAGCTCTTGTGTGATGATAGCTCTGCTGTGACCTTACCTGCCAGATACAGTCTGGGAACTGGAATCACACACACACACACACACACACACACACACAAACACACGCACAGGCACATGCGCACACACACACGCATGCACACATGCGCACACACACACACATGCGCACACACACACACACACACTAAGGATGCACACACAGAGCTCTTGTGTGACACACCTGCCTGCACACACACACACATGCGTGCACACACACACACACACATGCGCAAACACACACACACACATGCGCACACACACACACACAGGCACACACAGATCAGACACATGGCTGGTTGATGTGTGTTTAGCGGCTGGTTGTTGTGTTTCTCAGAACAGTTTTTCAGAACGCGTCGGATCTTGATGACGGTGTTCAGTTGGTGATGTTTTAGGATAGAAATCATCTACTGAGATTTACAATCAGTCTTTAAGATAAGACATTACTGCTAAATACTGCTAATAAATGTCACCCGTTGGATTAATTACAGTGCATTAAAATAATCACAATTTATCTGAAATGTTACATTTAAATATGCAAATCAAGCAGTAACTAATTAAACATGGGCTACTTTGCATATATTTCCAAAACCTACATCTTAAACCAGATCCATAACTCTTTGATGATTTCTGAAGACTGGAGTAATGAGGCTCAAAGTCACAGAAACACTTTAAAGCAAATTACAATAGGAAACTAATATTAGAAATTACAATAAGATTTCACAATATGACTGTTTTTCTACAACCTCGACGAGCAGAAGAGACATTCAACATCTCACTGATCCCAAACCTTAGAATAAAACACAGCAGTTTTGCCTGTAATGTCTTATCTGTAGTGTCTTCATGATTCAGAGCGAGAGTGTGTGTGTGTGTGTGTGTGTGTGTGTGTGTGTGTGTGTGTGTGTGTGAGTACATGCATGTGTGTGAGAGTGTGTGTGTTTGCATGTTGTGAGTATGTGTTTGTGTGTGGTGTCAGTGAGTGTGTGTCAGTGTGTGTGTGTGTGTGTGTGTGTGTGTGTGTGTGTGTGTCAGTGAGTGTGTGTGTGTGAGGGAGTGTATCAGCGTGTGTCTGGTTCTGTGTTCAGGTTCAGTCCGTACGAGTGGTATAATCCTCATCCCTGTAACCCGTAGTCAGACGTGGTGGAGAATAACTTCACGCTGCTCAACAGCTTCTGGTTCGGTGTGGGGGCTCTCATGCGTCAGGGTGAGTCCTGATCGTCTCAGCACCTCCTGCTGGAGCACCGCCGCTACTGACCACACACACACACACACACACACACACACACACACACACACACACACAGACACACACACACACACACACACACACACACACACAGACTCAGACACACACACAGACACACACACACACACACACACACACACACACACACAGACTCACACACACACACACACACACACACACACACACACACACACACACACACTGACACACACACACACACACACACACACACACACACACACACACACACACACACACACACACACACACACACACACACACACACACACACACACACACACACACACACACACACACACACACACACACACACACACACACACACACACACACACACACACACACACACACACACACACACACACACACACACACACACACACACACACACACACACACACACACACACACACACACACACACACACACACACACACACACACACACACACACACACACACACACACACACACACACACACACACACACACACACACACACACACACACACACACACACACACACACACACACACACACACACACACACACACACACACACACACACACACAGACACACACACACACACACACACACACACACACACACACACACACACACACACACACACACACACACACACACACACACACACACACACACACAGACACACACACACACACACACACACACACACACACACACACACACACACACACACACACACACACACACACACACACACACACACACACACACACACACACACACACACACACACACACACACACACACACACACACACACACACACACACACACACACACACACACACACACACACACACACACACACACACACACACACACACACACACACACACACACACACACACACACACACACACACACACACACACACACACACTCACACGTCCAGCCTGCTTTAAACATTAATACAATAATCAGATTTCACATGTGTGTCAATGGAGTCATAAAGAGTCATTTTGTCAAATTTAGGTTTATATTATCATCTGAATAAATAATAATTCCACTGATGTATGGTTTGTAAGGATAGGACAATATTTAGCTGAGACACAATGAATGTGTGAAATGTAAAGTATAAAGTATAAGTATAAAGTAGTCCAAATGAAGTTCTTAATGAATGTTACTAATCAAACATCAATAGCGCTTTATTCAATACACCTCAAATTACATTTGTGTGACTTTAAAATAAAATGCTAATTATTTAAAATAAAAATAAAGCTGTATTCTATATTTTATATAAATTAAAACGTTTATTTAGCAAGGATTGATCAAAAGTGCTGATTTATGTCACAAAATATCTCTGTTTCAGATCAGTTCTGTTTTTCTGAACTTTCTATTCATCAGAAAACACTGAAAAAGGTTAAAGAATAACAATAAATGTTTTTTTGGCAGCAAATGAGAATATTAGAATGATTTCTGAAGGATCATGTGACTCTGAAAACATTTTAACCCTTAAGAAGCCGGACTGATTTCTCCTCGGAGGAAAATGATGATCTAAAACTTATAAACGCTTCTAACATGTTTTGAAACACACACCTTCGACTGAAAGATCTCTAATGTCACATTATTTTTCAGCTGAAAAAAATCTATTGTATAATTGTTTTGTTAAATAAGAGGGTTTTTTGCTTCTCCACAACATATATAAAAATGTATACTTTTTGGAAAGATAAAACAAAAATCTTTTTAAGAAGTAATACAGTTTTTGCATTTTATTTGCTTTGCCACGTCCTTTTTTAAAAACCACTCAAAATTCGACTTCTTCACGTATATAGCTTAACCAGAAATTAATTTTTAGATTTTTATTTTTCTTGAAAATAAGCAAACTGATTGAAAATAAAAAAGCACCTTACACTGGAGGTCATCTTGTTAAATATGCATGTAGATTTGTTAAACTATGCTTTGAAATGAGCAGCAGGAAAACATATAACAGTAAAATAACCGAGTTATTATTATTGAATTATTCGGGCAGCTCATTACCATTTTTCTTAATTCTGTTCTAAATAACGTTAACAGCCCAATATGACATATATGTCACTACGATATCTTCACAACTTGTTTCATAGCATTTTCTTTTCTTTAAAACATACCTTTAGTAACAAAAACAAACATTTTAAAAATGCTATCCAGGCGGGCCACCATTTTGGAAACGTTGTCATGGCAACCAAAACACGCTAACACCGTCACATTGAGTTTTTGCCGCACTTTGCATCAAATAAAAAGCATGCTTGGTGAACGTGAGAGAGCTCACCGCTCAGAAAGGCTTCATCTGTTGATGCTCCTCAGGCTCCGAGCTGATGCCCAAGGCTCTGTCCACCAGGATCGTGGGAGGAATCTGGTGGTTCTTCACCCTCATCATCATCTCGTCCTACACCGCCAACCTGGCCGCCTTCCTGACGGTGGAGCGCATGGAGTCTCCCATCGACTCGGCCGACGATCTGGCCAAACAAACCAAGATCCTGTACGGCGTGGTGGAGGACGGCGCCACCATGACCTTCTTCAAGGTACCGAGTCATTCGGAGCCATTCGGTTCAGTTCAAAGACGGTGCTGATGCTGGAAAATTCAGTGTGATGCTATAAACCAGAACCATTTAATTCCATTTGGATTCCGTTCAGTTCACTGATAATATTGTAAACAAATGAACTTTTAGGCTATAAAAGGCTCTAAAAGAGACAATGCTGTCAGTATTTGGAATGATTCGGTTCAGAGCTAATGTAAAGTCTATCAGGTACAAGCAATATTAGATTCAGAATGATTCCACTCCATCGTGGTTCAATTCAGTTCAGCAAATTAGTGATAATTAACTATAAACTTCAATTATTAAACAACTGAGCTTTTAGGCTCTATGAAAGACAATAGAGTCATTATTCAAATCATTCATTTCAGTTTTGATTCAGTTTAATATTGATTCATTTAGTGCTAATGTTGTAAAATGAATCCGTTACAAAACTGACAAAATAGCTCTACAGAAGACAACCAAGTAACTATTCTGAATGATTAAGTTCAGTTTTGATTCAATTAGTTTCATTAAATGTGAAGATAACAGTGCTGATATAGTCAAATTAATTTATTATTCATGTCAGTTCAGTTCAGAATAATAGAGTCATTATCGAGAGCGAGTCAACTCTAATGTCATTATTTAAGAACCTGGTTCAGTTTCAGCTATAAAGCAGCTCATTATCAATCAATCAATCAATCACTTTTATTTATAGCGTGCTTCTATCAGCATCAAAGCACTGAACACTATCATATATGAGAATAGAGCGATAGTGGTGTATCACGGCCAGATTAAACACTCCATTTTTTATTAGATTAAGAGACGTCTCTGTTATACTGTACAGTGCTTTGATGCAGCCTGTGTTGTTAAAAGCGCTATATAAATAAAAATAATTGATTAATCAAATCAACGATAATTAAGTGTCCCTAACTAAGCAAGAAACAAAAACCCATCCGTGACGGAATGGAGAAAAAAAACCAGGCTCATTATCCAACTCATAGCTTCGTTCTCGTCTGATATCAGCGTATTAATGCGGCCAAATAGATATTTCTGATTATTAATATTAATTCTTCAGAAAACCAAGATCTCAACGTACGATAAGATGTGGGAGTTCATGAACAGCCGCCGTCAGTCGGTGATGGTGAAGAGCGTGGAGGAGGGCATCCACCGGGTGCTGACGTCCGACTACGCCTTCCTGATGGAGTCCACCGCCATCGAGTTCGTCACGCAGCGCAACTGTAACCTGACGCAGATCGGCGGCCTGATCGACTCCAAGGCGTACGGCGTGGGGACGCCCATGGGTACGACATCCAGCCCCTCACGAGCGTCAGGTCACACGAAACCTGACGGACACATTTATATTACACAAATAATAGGTGCATTTAAAAAAAAAGGGTTTACACCCCCTTGACTCTTCATACGGTGTTGTTCTCTGAACGATCCACTGATTCTGTGGTTTTCCAGGAGTTTTTCATCCATGTTTTTACACCGAGGACAGCTGAGGGACTCAAACACTCACTGCTGCTCCACGCATTAAGAGCCAAAAACTTTAGAAATTTAAGTTATGTTGTCTTCCAGAAAGCATGCAAGAATCTTATGTCACCTCTGAAGGGCAGCGCTACATTAAATAGATAAGAGATTTAGGCAGAATAAGAAAAATGTACTCAATCTTGATTCTGTTCAAAAGTTTTCACGCCCCGGCTCTTAATCCTTGGCTTCTCCTTCTGGACGACTAAAACTTTAAATAATTAAGTTAACATAAAAATCCAAATACTACACATTCCAAAAGTTATTCAAAGCTAAAATAAATGAAATTAAAAATTAAATTAAATTAAAATGAAAAAGGAACATGTAAAAACGAAAATTCAATATTAATAAAAATAAATGATAAAACTTATATAGACAATAATTAAATGACAAGTAAGCGATAATGTACATTATCCCGCTTATTAGACGGCTTCTAAATAATTAGATGTAAAACCTTGATATGAGTTGAAATATTTAAAGTAATTAGTTATTAGTCTTACCGGTCGTTATCTGGGAATAACGAACCTTGGAAAGTGGGGAGTGACCAATCAGAATCAAGTATTCTACGAGGCCGTGTCATAAGTATTAATAAAAACCATAACAGTATCTCAATTAAAGTTGTCATTCACTAAAACTATAAAAAATATTTTAATATTGGCATTCACGCCATTTTTTCTTTTTCATACCAAGTAAGAGAAGTCCGTCTTATCTGCGTGGTTGTCCTCAGGCTCGCCGTATCGGGACAAGATCACCATCGCTATCCTCCAGCTGCAGGAGGAGGGAAAGCTGCACATGATGAAGGAGAAGTGGTGGAGAGGGAACGGCTGTCCCGAGGAGGAGAGTAAAGAGGCCAGCGCCCTCGGCGTCCAGAACATCGGAGGAATCTTCATCGTCCTCGCCGCCGGCCTGGTGCTGTCCGTGTTCGTGGCCGTCGGGGAGGTGCTGTACAAATCCAAGCAGAACGCTCAGATCGAGAAGGTATCGGACAAACACCACGACACATTAAAGCCTTAAAGTCACAGCGGACCAATACGAGTCAGAAAAATAGATTTATTCATCTGTGTCTGCTTCAAATATTCTGATCTAAAGTACTGTTAAGAATCCAGACCTTAGCAGCTGAATCTGTTTCAGTGTTCAGATTAACAGCAGAGTATATGTTGAGTTTTTATAGAAATCCTTGACAACTGAAGTAAACTGAAATTAGAATGAAAATACAGCAACTAAAAATAGTGAAAACAATAACATGACTGAAAGGGGACAAATAATGTGTAAAAAAAATGTTTTAAGGCAAATATAAGAATGAATAAGACAAATAAATATTAATGAAAACTATACAGACGTTTGGAAACTACAAAAACAATATGAATAAAAAAAGTGAAATAAATATTAATGAAACCTACACAGACTACAAAAATCACAATTAAATTAATAAAAAAAATATATAATATATATATAAATATAAATATATATATATATATATATATATATATATATATATATATATAAAATTATAAAACAAAAAAGCTAATTTAAAATATGTAGACTTTTTGAAACTTAAAAGACAAACGTATAATAAAATGACTAAAGCTACAGTTAAAATAAAAACAAATAAAATAAAACTATAAATAAATCAAAATATTGCTAAATTATATTTCAGTCATACTCGCTGGTCACTGGGTTTGTTCAAGAAACAGTCTAAAATTGAATTCATCATTAATCGAAAATAAAGTAATGAGTACGGTTCATCATATAGAGCAGCGTTCACAAAACTATTTGGATTTTTAACATTATTTTTAAAGAAGAATAAGTCTGGACACTATTATCATATTGATATAAACGTGACCCTGGAGCACAGAAGAAGAAATAGACTGGCTTTCACACCAGAACTCACTGGGATATGAAGTGAAGAGCGTGTTCTCAGATCTATGCAAAGTGAATTGTTCATGAGCGCTGTACGTTTGTGTGACCCTTGACCTCTGTCCCCCGGCTCAGCGCTCGTTCTGCAGCGCCATGGTGGAGGAGCTCAGGGTGTCTCTGAGATGCCAGCGGCGACGGAAACAGAAAGCCCAGCCGCCGGCCATCGTCAAAACAGAGGAGGTCATTAACATGCACACCTTTAACGACAGGAGGCTCCCGGGGAAAGAGACCATGGCGTGACGCCTCTCCTGTGACTCTCGTCCAAACCACGGACGCCAAGATGTTTCCTGTGGAAATCTGGATTCGTGAGCGACTCTGAACCACATCAGCGCTCCGTCACGTCTGCTCTCATCTCACCCCGCTTTCTCTGTGGAAATAGATTCATTGCTGCCTTCCAGAGCTTCACGTCAGCCTCGACGCTTACTAAAGCAGCTGGGATTAGGGGAAATAAAGAGGTGTGAAACTAACTCCATTCGTGTGTAGGAAGGTGTGAGCATTCTGGGAACGTTCGTTGTGGCACGCTTTCGGCAACCCGTCAAAATAAAAGTTTGGTTCGACTGGAAGAAATTGTGACAGAAATAAAGTTGCGTGCGCTGCTGCTACGGCTTGTACAGCTATTCAAACAAACAGTCACGAGATACTGCATTTTATCTTAACAGTCAAACCGTCTTTGGTAAAAATTTTATTGTTGATTTATATTTCTGCCAGTTAAAATTAAAGTTTATGCCTTAAAACTTGAGGGGAGAAAAACATGCAGCGATGGTAAAAATAAATATGAATTCAATAGCTTTATGCCTTTAAATCGTGAGACATGCAACAGAGTTTGGTAATAATAAACCAGAACAAAAGACAAAAACCTTTCTAAAAATAATTTGTATTTTTTTTGTTAAAAATGATGTTAAATTGCAGTATCATTATTTGAATTAATTATGTGTGCTTTATGACTCAAGCAATTAATTTAATCATTAAAAAGGAGTCTTGTTTCCCAGAATGTTCACTTTTGGTGATAAACGTTTAAAAAGTGTTACCCTGAACTTTGAAAAGTAACACACTAAGGATTAAAAACGATTAAACGCTCCTTTAACAAACAGGAAAAAACATTTTAAAGGTGACACATCATTCAAATCACATTTTATAAAAAGGGGCATAATATGTCTCCTTTAATACATTTATAAACATTCAGAAAACCAAACGACTCCAACAAATAAATTAATAATGACTAATACAAGCTTAAAAAAAAACAAGACACTTTCTTTAGCCCCAGAAAGTCATTCATGTCGTGACAGTAATTCTCCCAGCATCCCTTTTGTCTTGAAGGCAGCAATATCACGCACAAAAATCTCTTCTTATTCATTTTAATCTTCATTTCTAGTATAAATATCGGACCGTTCTTGAATCAGGATGCATTTACAAGCAAAGCGGATTGAGATACAAACGTTTAAATGTGATCAGAATTTAGTCTCATGAAACAATAAACAGCGTCTGCCGGTGCGTTCAGAAAAAGGGTCTCCATTCAAAGGCTTCGATTATTTTTCTTGCCGCATCGGCAGATATTTGTGCTCAATTCTGATCATTTTTTTAGGAAAAGAAGGCTTGATGTCTTAACCACGGTGAAGTAAACGCACTGCGATTCAAGGATTAGAAAACATATAACCTTACGCTAGAAATCGAGACAAACACAGCCAGTGAGAGAGTGATTTTTGTCCGTCTGAAGTCCATGAAGCGATGTCCGTCCCGCTCCAACTCAAGCCAAAGTTCTGTCATTTAGATCAACTTTTCTAGAAACCTTTCTACTAGCATCCGTCCGGTCTGTGGCACCTCATTCATCGGAGATTTATAACAAGAAAAAAAGGGAAGCGCGGTTTTTGTACAGACGATTTTTGTAGTAAATCTTTCTATGGGTGTGTGTGAAGCTGACGTAGAAGCTCCAGACACACACACACACACACACACACACACATCTGCACGTCTGTCCCTCGAGAGCAAGCAGCGTCTCCAGAAAACACCTCTTCTTCGTTCTGTTTCGGTGTGCTGATGTTTTCTGTATAATACTGTACTTTCTCCAGATCCGCTTCAATCTACAGGGACCTTTGGAAACAACCCACGGGTGGAGAACTGGTCGAGCTCATCTTGTAATAAAAAAGATTATACTGTGTGTGTGCTGTGCTTCATCGCTTTATGACACGCTGTAAACTCTTACAGCTTGATGATCATTTCCTTGCTTGCTTGTTTTCTAGTATACACATATCTACACATATCTACACATTCTTGATTCAAGATGAAAGTCAGCTCTCTCCACATGTCACGTCTTAAAGATGATCGTTTCTTACCCATCTCAGATGTTTTTGCTCATTTTAAGAGGATTTAATTTTAAAAAATCATCTTGTCAAGTAAATGAATCTTGATTCAAGAATGCATAGATATTTAGTTCAGAAAGAAAGACAAAAATACTAAGCAAGGAAATCTGTTTTTTGCAGTGAATGGCCACTTGACACATGATTTTATTTTTTTTAATATAAAATAGCATTTTTAATGTATAGTATTTTCAAGAAAGCATTTGTAAGAGCCGTTTTACACCTGTTTTTCTTGTATTTGAGCAGTGATTCGGTGAGTCGCTTCACAAGTTCAAATGATTCAAAGCTTTGAAAGGTCTGGTTCTCTCAGCGGTTCTCGAAGTAAACGAATCAAGAACCGATTAAAGGAACAGACAGTAGAGCTCCTAAAAGTACTGACTGATGAATGATGAGATATATATCCTCCTGCTAAAAATACACGTCATAAATACACGGGGAAAGAGACATAGAGTATGGGTCACATTAATAACCTGTGAAACCACCCAGACTTTACATGACCGTCTTAGTAACTAGTAGGATGGTACTCAGTCTTTGCTTTATGTAGCTGGTTTTGAAATGATGACTAGCTCTGAAGACTAGTCAGGGCAGTTGATCAGGTTCTTCTCGGCCGTCTCGTGTGACGCGGAAGAATATCATTACAGCTGTGCCATCTGCTTATTAAAACAATAAGGCATGCTTCCTCCTGCTTATTTCTGAACTAAGTATAAAGTGAAGGAGATTTCTAAGGTAATTCACAAGCTCTATCCTGTACATCATAACATGGACGAGCTCTCTTTTAGTCCGTGTACAGAGAAATGCTTCACGAGGAGGAAAAGCTCAGATGAAGGTGTTTAGGGTTTTATTGAGCATGAAGGAAAACCTTTTTACACGTGAAATCTTTTGATTTTGCTTTGTTTTCAAGAATTCATTTGAGCAAGGCCTTTCTTTTTTATAACTTTTAAATCTATAAAAGCTCTTATATAAACTCTTTTCCCATCTTTATTAGCATCCAGTCTCCATTCAGTTTTTTTCTCTTAATGTAAACTTCATTATTTATTTCATTTTGTTGTCTTACATGAATACTAGTAATATGTAGTAAACACTATAGTGTTTTTGAACCCCACTACAGTGAAGTGTATAATATTGTACAGTATTTACATCATACTGCGGCGCCACATAAATACAGCATTACCACAAAATTACTCTGCTATGTGTGGTACAGAACTCTATATAGTATTTACTACAATATATTTTCATGTCTATCATTTTATGTTGATGTTTGTACTAGTTTGGTGTTTTTTGAGCATTTAAAAAAAAAAAGAAAGAAGAAGCTGTATGCGGAAGTTCGGCGGCGGTCAGCTGATGCTGCGTCACGTGACGAGATAACGAGCACGTGACCGGCTGCGTCAAACAACACACACACACACACACACACACACACACACACTCTCTCTCTCTCACACACACACACACTCAGACAGACAGACAGACAGAACTGTGCTGAGCAGCAGAACCGAGCCGCTCGCGTCTGATTCAGAAACCGAGGGAAGATCCAACATCCGGATCCGGTGAGTGACGCGCGATTTAAACCACATTCATTCATTCATTCACTCAAGTTTCTGCTAATTTCGTGCAATTCTATAAAAATATCGAGATTTATGCAGTTATATATCACTGTATCATTTGCACGCCGCAAGCAGAGCCGTGTGTGGATTCAAACAGGAAGTGGCTAACAGGAAGTCACTCATAATCACTTATTGTGCTGATGTATGTTATTAAATCTTTATATAGAAGACTGTTATTAAATGTAGTATTGCTGATGTTGTGTTTGTGTGTGACTCATGTGATCTGTGAGGATGTTTAACGCGGTTTCGTGTGTGTGTGTGTGTGTGTGTGTGTGTGTGTGTGTGTGTGTGTGTGTCAGGTGACAGTCAGGTGTGTTCAGGTGTTTTCTTGAAGATCTCAGACTCCCAGCTCAGCTCAAAACAGCATCATAAAGATCACATTATAACCCAGACTGGCAGGCCGAGCTGGACACTAATATACTCAGATTAAATAACTTACTGTTTATAAAATATTTAGTTTGATTACATACTCTTTACATAAGAGCATTAAAATGTTTATATTCTTTTTTTTAAATTTAAATGTAAATAAAATATACATTTCTGTATTTCTGATTGGTGTTATTTCTAAATTATGTTTCTAAATGTAACGCTTTTATTAGTACGCTTTTAATTAGTGCTTTCATACTAAATCACATCCAAAATAAACCGGTTTTTGTTTACAAAATATGTGTGTGTGCTTTGTATACATGCATAAATTAAAACTATTTGTGTGTGTGTGTATTCATACATAATAAATATACAAAGCATATGTGGACAAAAACTTTTATTTTGGATGCAATTATTTATTTGACTGCACTGCTTTAATTAAACTCACAGGTTGCTTTGTTGTTAATAACATAATAATAATATTTTCTTTGTATTATTTTGTATATTTATCAATACAGTACATGATTGTACAGTTTAAATCAGTTAAAACCTAAAATCTGTAATGAATTAAGTTACTAACTAAAAGTTTTCTCGAGTGATTTGGATTCAGTAGGTTCATAAGTAATCTAAAGTTCATTTAGACTGATTCAACAATGTTTTGATTTAAGTTTTAGTTCATTATTACTTCATTTGCTAGTATTCCCGTGGGAACGCACTCGTAGTGGCTCATTATATTAATGATGTGTTTAATGAAACTCTTTCAGAAATGCAGCGGTCAGCGGTGGTTTTTGTTCTGGCGTTCTCGGCGGCCGCCTGGGCTCTGGATAACGGGCTGATGAGGACCCCGCCGATGGGCTGGTTAGCCTGGGAGCGTTTCCGCTGTAACACGGACTGTCTGAACGACCCGGACAACTGCATCAGGTTCAGCCCTTAAACATGATTTACATCCCCTTCTCAGAATCTGCTGAATGATCGTTCCTTTACCAGAGTGACAGGGATCACGCAAAAAAGATATTCCACAAGAGAAAATAAGAGTTGAATTTATAAAAATGACGGCGTTCTGAAGTTCACATCCCCTTGATTCTTAATACTGTGTTGTTCTCTGAATGATCCACAGCTGTGTGTTTCTTTAGTTTAGTGATGGTTGTCCAAGTCTCTTGTTTGTATCTTCAGAAAAATCCCTCAGGATTCCAGCACTTTTGTACAACTTCTGTATGATTTTGAGATCCATCTTTTCACACTGAGGGTAAACAAGGGACTCCATTAGAGAAGGAGAAACCATTAAGAGCCGGGGGCGTGAAAACTTTTGAACAGAATGGAGAATGGGTACATTTTTCTTATTTTGCCTAAATATCTATTTTTTTTTATTTAGTACTGCCCTTCAGAAGCTACACAAGATATTTGCATGCTTCCCAGAAGACAGAATAAGTACAAATTTACCCTGATCTTCAAATTCAAAAGTTTTCAACCCCCAGCTCTTAATGCATTTTTTATTTATTATCTGTATTTGTCTCATCTTTCTAGTTTTGATGTTTAGTGGTTGAATGTTGTTTGTGCTGTATTCCTGGCTCAGCGAGAAGCTGTTCATGGACATGGCCGACCGGCTGTCGGAGGACGGCTGGAGAGAGCTGGGATACGTCTACATCAACATCGACGACTGCTGGTCCTCGAAGCTGAGAGACGGTCAGGGCCGACTGCAGGCCGACCCCAAGAGGTGTGAGCCCTGACCTAAAACTAGCGTGAGATCGTGTGTACACACACCAAACCGCATGTGGGCAAAAAATAAAGTGTAACTCGGTCAAAAATGAAACGGCAGGTTTCCGCGGGGCATCCCTCACCTGGCGCAGTACGTCCACGACCGCGGCCTGAAGCTGGGCATCTACGGAGACATGGGCACCTACACCTGCGGAGGATATCCAGGAACCACTCTGGACAAGATCGAGACGGACGCCCAGACCTTCGCTGACTGGGGCATCGACATGCTGAAGCTGGACGGATGCTACTCCAACTCATCGTACCAGGAGCAAGGTGCTCGTCCCGTCTCGAAGCTCTCGTTCCTGTGCTAAGAGATCACCTCTTTGCCGTTCTCATAATTATTATTCATTCTATAATACACAGGCCTGCCATGGATCCTTGAAGTCGAAAGTTTTCTTAAAATAAGCGTACACAGATACAGGTCCTTGAAGTCTTTAAGAATTTATTTTTGTGCATAAAGCTTTCTTGAAATAAATCTATATTGCTCCCTTCGTTGGAGTAAAGTGTTATTTCGGCAACATTTAAATATGAGAGAGTCTAAATTATGTGCCAGAAACAAGACATTAACAAAATTGCAATAATAGAGCATAGTATAGGACTTTTAATCAATCCTGAACAAGACCTAGGACTCTTATTTTGAAATGTATATTTATGCCTTCGCACAATCAAACAGACGAGCGAGATCAAATATGCGTCTTAGAACTTATTACAAAATAAACGTCGACCGCAGGCAGCACTGACTCGTACTCATTATCTTCTGTGATCGACTGAATCCAGGCTACCCAATGATGTCAAAGGCCCTGAACGCTACGGGCCGTCTCATTGGCTACTCCTGCAGCTGGCCCGCCTACCAGGGTGGCCTCCCGCCGAAGGTGAGCAGAGAGCAGACAGGAAGTGATTCTGAACTCCACAGCTGCTGTAATGTTGAAGGTGTGCTGTGTTTCAGGTGAACTACTCTCTTCTGGGTGAGATCTGTAATCTGTGGAGGAACTACGATGATATCCAGGACTCGTGGGACAGTGTTCTGAGCATCGTCGACTGGTTCTTTGATAATCAGGACGTTCTGCAGCCCGCCGCCGGACCGGGACGCTGGAACGACCCCGACATGGTGAACGCTTTCAGAGAATTATGGGAATTTGGGTTTTTCTGGGACTTCGTCATATGGGCCGCTCTTAGTGCACCGTATAACTACAAGAAAAATACTGAAACTCTTCGGCCATTTCTGAACGCGATGCTAACGGTCTAATCAGACTCAATGATCTATGCTAAGCTATGCTAAAAGCTATACTTCAAACTCAATTTATTAGCTCTGGGGGAGCTGGAGAACGAGACTGTTTCCAAAAAAAAAAAGTGGAGTGTTCCTTTAAGGCAATTAATGGATAGATGTAGGTAATACTATCTATATATTGGATGTTGAATAATATAATTACTTTTTATTTGATTCTATTCAATTGTATATTATTCGTGGGGTTTTATGTTATCGTATATTATATACACATCTATTCCATTGTTTGCATTTCATATTTAAATTTCGTTTTCACTGTTTTCGTTCTTGTTCTCTGGGAATGCTAGACTTTGTTCTGTCTTTCTCAGCTGATCATTGGAGACTTCGGCCTCAGCATGGACCAATCACGTGCTCAGATGGCGCTGTGGGCGATCATGGCCGCCCCTCTCTTCGTGTCTAACGATCTCCGTACGGTCAGCAGCGGCGCTCGAGCGATCCTGCAGAACAAGATGGCCATCGGCATCAATCAGGACCGGCTGGGCATCCAGGGCAGACGTCTGCTCAAGGTGAGGCAAGAAACTGGATGTTAAATCTTCTACTTCTTCCTACCTACTTTATTACTCTAGTTTTAGAATTAGTCGCTGCATTATTTGGTTTAGAATTTTTTTTTTAATCAGTTTCATCAAATGGTTTTGTTTAATCTAGTCCTGTCAAAGTATTAAATCACATCCAAAATAAAATGAACGTAATATTTGTGCTGTGCATATTTATTATATACACCAACATGCATGTATATATTTAGAAAAAATTAAAAAAATATTATAAAAAAAGCATGAGAAAATTTTAATAAATAAAGATCTATAAAATATATAGTGAATGTGTCTATTTATATATACACACAATAAATACACACAGTACAAACTTCATTTGGATGTAAATAATAATTTCATTAATCAGTGCTGGTTTGATGTCATCTTTATTTTCAAGGATATATTTTCATTCGTAAAGACTAAATTTGACAATTATAAAGGACATGTAAAATACTATTTTGAATATTAAAATGTCTATTATGTTACGACATCCTTATTTTGTTTTGTGTGATTTAAGTATATTTGTAATTATTGACTATTTAAGTCATATTCCATTCATTCGAGTATAGTCCATTTCTTTTCACAGCTACATGTTTTCATGCATAATAACCCAATACTTTTTTTATTATAAATGTGTAATATTACTATATATAATATTTTCTTTACATAGCTTATATTCACTATAGTAGCTGTTAGCTATTATTAGATTTTAATTATTTGTTAATGATTCATTTAGTTTAATTTATTTATTGATTTATCCATGTTTTCGTGGATTAATGCCAATACATATGACATGTTATTTGGAAAACACTATGGCATCATGTCATTACTTTTATTTCTAATATTTTAGTTTTTTCTTACTTTATAGTTTACCAGGTATTTTTCATTTTCTGTCTTCTGTTATTTATGTTCTATTTGATCTGTTTGACACGCCTCCGCTGTGTGTCTTTTAGGAGAAGAGCGGGGTCGAGGTGTTCTGGAGGCCCCTGGCCAAAGGCTCCAGCGCTCTGGTGTTCTTCAGCAGGAGATCTGATATGCCTTATCGCTATACAACCTCTCTGAAGGAGCTGAGCTACAAAACTGGAGTGTATGAGGTCAGCTTCACTAACAGCAGCAGCAGCAGCTCTGATCAGTCTCAGATGATTCATCAATCTCTCTCTCTCTCTCTCTCAGATGTACGACGTGTTTTCGGAGCAGCTCCTGCCTCAGGTGAAGGACAGCACAGAGTTTGTGGTGTCCATCAATCCGTCCGGGGTGGTCATGTGGTACGTCAGTCCTGTGGCCAAGTGGCAGAAGGAGGCGGAGCCTAGGCACTTCAGTGAGAAGCTGACTGGGCCAAAGTTCCACCAGCATGCAAATGAGGTCGACGCCCCTCTGGTGCTCTGAGCTCCGCCCACCAGAATCCAACGACACACTCAGGGATCTTTAGCCAATCGAATGTGCCTACGATCATTTGATCAGCTTTCCAAATGTTTTCTAGTGTAATTTTATAGCTCCATTTCTACTGAATGACACGGGATGGGATTGAATGTGTTTTTGCACTGACTTTAACGAGGTCTCATTTGTGCACATTCAAGTTTGAAGTCCTTTTATAAATCAAGATGTTCAAATTATGATGCTTTTGTGGAGGTGTACTACAGTTTTTGAACTCAAATAAACACTTGATCTAAATGACAGAAGTAATTGATGAGTGTCAGTGCCTCTGGTCCTGAGCTAGGTTAGAAACGCATTCAAAATCACAATAAATGTTCATATAAGAAGATCATTTCCACTGCTCAAAGTACACACAGAAATCCGGTTTCTGAAGCTTCCTGGTAGCATCTATCCTCGTAAGTGAGTTGCCTGTATGATGACTTACTTCCGCTATTTTCACAAGACACCTGAAAGCTTTCCTAACCTCGTCTCTCTTCTAGAGATGCTCTTCATGTTTCTGATCGACACTAAAGACGCGGCGGAAACGTGGTGTGACGTCACCAAAGCCTCGTTCGCAAGACTCGCGAGATTTGGTTCAAAACCAGTAGTTTTTCCGAAAGCTTTCTCGCGGTTTAAACTCAAGTCTTTAGTTTGAATCATCTAAACATGACTATTCTCTCACTGGTCTGTCTAAACACGTTCTCTATTAAAACAAACAAAACTCTGCAAATGAATAAACACATTATACAGACACTTCAAATTTAAGGGTACTCGTTGGTTGGTAATTGCATTTAATATTGTACTTTTTAATAAAACATCTGCGGTGTGTTTGTAAAAGATGTTTTATGCATGTTTTGGTGCATGGTTTAGTTTTTGAGCTGCGCGGGCCGATCAAAGTGATTCGAAACAGTGAATCGTTCAGTGGCAAAACGGCTCAAATGAATCAAAGCTCCGATTCGTTTCTCTCATCAACTCTTCGCAGATACCCGTATTTTCTCTCCGAAACCCACGGCGCACTTTTTGAGCTGATAAGGCCTACGAATTTTAAATGAGCACAGTAAACGGTGCAAACTATGATTTCCACAGCTATAACGTAATAAACGGACACCCACCTTCTTCTGGTTTTATGGAACAGACGCTCACCTTCACGTCGCTCGTCTGCGCCGCTCCTGATAATGCGCATGCGCGATCCGCCGCCATAATTGATCACGTGCGCTCAGTCTAAATCAGATAGATTATTACGTCATCTGACATTTAGGCATTCCTGCATTTATCAGGTTATCTAAAATGTCATTTAAGTTTGATATTATTTATAGAAACAGATGCTTCTAGATCTGGCACTGATAAAATCACAAAAAGATTACTTGAAAAGTAAAATATTAATATTTGTTTTATTCTATTTAGGTCACATTTTTCAGGAAACTACAATTGGTCAAAATAAGGAAGGATTTAATTTGTTGTGAGAATCAGGGTTATTCGATCAAAGCATTGGTATCACGTTTTCGAAACATTTCTTGAAAACACGGCAACTTGTTGTTTTGACCAAAAAATGCTGGCCTATGATTTAAAAATGCTAAATGTTCTTCAGTATTTTGTCTTAACTTTCAGCGTAAATGTCTAAGACGCATCTCCCGGAGAAGCAGTGACTGAAGATATCAGGCGACGTTTCCTGGAAAAACGATCAAAATATCTGACAAAAGATGCATTCAGGCAAGCTCAGTATCTGAAGTCATTGATCGTCTCAAGCAAACATGCCTTGATTTAAACGAAGCCCCGATAAAGAACCCGTTGCAGAGGAAACGCATGCAAGAAGAGGAACAGCACTCTGAAGTTCACATTTATTCTTCACACAAAACGACTCACTTCCAGTTTATAGGAATACGTACTCAAACGTTTATTTTTTTTTTTCCCCAAATGAACACATGTTAAACTTGTGATGGCGACTGTGGACTGCTCTTCTACTTGAAGTCACACGATACACAAGAATGGCACCAAAAGACGAACGAGTTCTGACACAAACCAAAGAAAAGCCATCGAGTGAAGCCCGTTCTGTTCGAGTCAGAGTTCCGGTATCTACAGCTCGACGCTTACGCTGATATTACATCTCTGTAAAGTCACCGACGGGACGGGCAAACGTGAAACGAACACTCGGAGCTGGAGTCTAAACCTAAAGATGAGACTAATCTGGCGTCTGTCTTTTTGCAGCATGCATCGGTGTCAGATTCAGCAGCAGCGAGCGCTTCTCTCCGCTCCAGAGAACAGCAGAAAGCACAGAAGCGCAGCCTCTCTACACACAGCTACACGGATCTGTCCTCTACACCCGAAGCGGATGGTCTGTGTGTGGCAGTGATTAAAGGCCGTCAGGGTCGAACCGTGCTTACATGTGCATGCCAACAGGAGGATCCGGTTCTTCATTCTCCTCTGGAGACGTAAAACTAACACTAGTACAGACAGAGTGCGCTATAAACTCACGAAACACACTTTACACGCATCCAGATGATCCTGAGATTCACACACACACGCACACACACACACGCACACACTCTCTACAGACGAGATGCGGACGGAAGCGGCGTCCTCCTGCGCTCGGCGAGAACACGGCAGCTCGTTTAAGGCATCGGATTGGTTCCGTGGTTCGTCCGCTAAATAAGAGCTTGTATGGGAGTAGATGAGTGAAGGTTCTCCTCGGCGCCGCCGCTCGATGAAACACGTCTGTCAACACTGAGAGGAGCGCCAGACCTGCACCGAGACAACAGCAACATTTCTGGTAGCTATCAGTCCATCATCCCTTCATCCGTCCATCTGTATATAAACTTGAGTTCTTACTTCATTAGGACTTGCTGACGTTCTCGTAGATGACGTCGCTCGTGTGCGTCTGCTGCTTCTTCTTTTTCCACATAAGGAGGACACACTGATGGATGAACACGTACTGCTCCTGCACACACACACACACACACACACACACACACACACACACACACACACACACACACACGTGTCATTCCAGGGGTGTATTCATATGGAAGCCGATTTCCACAAGATATCTAACTATGAGTTTACATCAGTGTTTTGACTTTCTATCTCACAGATATCTAGTTGTTTTCTCAGTTCTGCGACAGAAAAAAAACGATAAAAGATGTCATTTAGACTTTTTATTTCACAATTCTGACTTTTCCTTGCAGTTAAAAATAGTGACAAAAAAGGTTTAGTTAAAAAAAAAAAGATCTTTTTATCCAGTGGTCGAAACAAGCTTCTGGTTCAGATTCAGTTTCTGGTTTTGGATCTGATTCGGATTCTGGTTTAACCTTTTTTTTGGTTTGATTGAGTTTCTGGCTCTTGTTCAGATTAAATTTTCAATTCTGGATCCAATTCAGTTTCTCATTTGGGTTCAGATGAAATTTTTGGTTTTGGATCTGATTCGGTTTCTGGTTTGGGTTCAGATTCGGTTCTGGATCAAATTCAGTTTCTGGTTTGGGTTCAAATTCAATTTTCAATTCTGAATCTGATTCAGATTCTTGTTCTTGTTCAGATTAAATTTTCACTTCTAGATCCGATTCAGTTTCTTATTTGCGTTCAGATTAAATTTTTGGTTTTGGATCTGATTCGGTTTCTGGTTTGAGTTCAGATTCAGTTTTTCGGTTTTGGATCAGATTTGATTTCTGGTTCTTGTTCAGAATCAGTTTTCGGTTCTGGATCTGATTGGGCTTCTGGTTGGGGTTCCTTACCTCTGTTTGGACCATGGAGAGCCGATGCGAGCGCATGTCTGACACCAGGCCCAAGACGTCCACGTACTCGTGTTCCTGAATGTGCTGCATCAGCCGGTCCAGAGCAATGAAGGTGCCGGTGCGGCCCACTCCAGCACTGACACACACACACACACACACACACACACACACACACATCAGTTTCTGCTGAATCATTAGAAGACCACAGTGATTCTGGTCTGTTTCTTTACTGTTATAGCTGTGGGGTGGACTCGGCTAATCTTTAATACTGAGAATGATTTTTAGGACTCTCTCTTTGTCGTTATCTGCTATCTGCTAGAGACTCTTCACCTGCAGTGGACCACGATGGGCCCTTTGGTCCTGTTGACCTGCTGCCGGACGATCTGAACGAACTGTAAGATGCTCTCGATGGCGTTGACCGTGGGCACGCCGTGATCCGGCCACGAGGTGTAGTTAAAGTGCAGAACGTCTTGAGTCTCATCAGCCTTCAGGAGTCAGAAACACACAGAACATCAGACAGGAACTACAGCAGTCCATCTGTTCACATCTACAGTAGTCAACATTTGAAGCGGATCAAAAAGAACAGTTTAGATTTTAGGACACTGTTCCTGGAGGCACACCAAACAGACCTGAAACAGCTTGTTACTAGAGACTCCAGGACCAGAGGTATATTGATCAGATGAGGGAGACGTGTTCTGCTGGTGGGGACTAGTGTATACATCACCCATCCACCCGTCAACCACCCATTTATCACTTCATCCACCCATCCATACATCCACCTTCCCCATCTATCACCCATCTATCAATTTATTCATCCACCCATCCCTATCTATCATCCATCCATCCATCTATCCACCCATTTATCATCCAACCATCCACCCATTTATTCATCCAAACCTATCATTTATCCACCTATTTATTCATCCACCCACCCCATCTATCATCCATCCATTTATTCATCCACCCACCCCCATCTATCATACATCCATCCACCCATTTATTCATCCATCTATTATCCAACCATCCACCAATCTGTCCATTTATTCTTCCCCACCTATCACCCATATATCCATTTATCCACCCCTTTATTCAACCACCCACCCACCACCAACTATCACCCATCTATTATCCATCCATCCCTCCATCCCTCCACCCATTCATTCATCCACCTATCCCACACCTATCATCCATCCATCTACTCATTTATCCACCCACCCCATCCATCCATCCATCCACTCATGCCATGTGTTTCTTATGTCTGGTTAAGTTAAGTTAGTCGTGTTCCTCACGTATCCCAGTCTGAAGTTTCTGACGGTCCACTCGGGCGAGTCGCTCTCAGAGAGCATCTCGACGGTGATCTCTCCGTACGCCACGGGCTCCTCTGTGAAGGGCCAGTAGTGGTCACACTTCACCTGCACAGGAAGCACACACACACACACACACACACACTCGTTAACACCCGCCGTCTCTGTGTGATGTCACGGCTGTAACGGAGCGGTTGCCGTGGGAACTGACCCTCCTGCGCTCGTTACACTGGGTCAGCATGACGATGATGTGAGACTTCTGCTGCAGGACCATCTTCCAGAAATCGTTCCTGGTCTCGGGCAGCGGCCCCTGTGTGGCGATGAACTCATGCGGGGAATTATAACCCTGAACACACACCACAACACACATGAGACACCCCATAACCTGCCACGACCGGCCTCTAATCACTGGTGCCGACCTGCTACTCACAGGAATATAGTTGGCATTGATGTAATCAGAGCCTTCATCGTTGTGCAGAGAGATCAGCTTCACTCGACTGAAATCATCTGCGACCAAACAAACGCTCAAGATGAATATCATAAACACTCACTCCTGAGCCTGGAGAACACAGAAGCAGTCTTCAGCAGCACAGCTGTTTTTGTTTTTCTTTTATGCCAAAAACCTTTAGGATATTAAGTACAGATCATGTCCCATGAAGATGATTCGCTCGTTACACATGTAAACCAAACCAAACATTCTCAGTATGAATACATGTACTGTCACCTTTAGAGCTGAAAAAAACATAAAAAGCAGGGAAAACTGGCATAAAACATAATCAAGCTTCCTTAAACTCTCAGTAAACTTTTTTTTGGAATAAATGCATGTAAAAATATTATAACACTTTTTTAATATCCTCGACATTTGCGCAGTTTTATTTTGTAGGGTATTTATGGAATTTCTAAAATGTTTTTCTATAAAAAAACTATTTAAAAATAAGTATTTTTAATGGGTTTTTACGCAAAGTCGCTTTAAAATAGAAACACTTTTAACTTCCACTACAGCTCTCGTTCAAAACGCTTTACTCTTTTAGTTTGAATCAGTTCGACATCGAGTTAAACTAAATGGAAACGTTTATTTTAAATGTTATCTTATTTCGAACTGTTCAACCGTGATGGCCCTGCAGTGAACCGTGACGTGGACAGCGTTGCTATGACGACGGTGGGCGGGGCCACTCACAGGGCAGGATGTTGGTGTAGCGGTTCTTGGGTCTGTTGACGGGCAGGTCGGCCGCTTCGTGAGACAGATCCAGACCGACGCTCTTCAGCTCCTGACAGAAGCACAGAGCAACAGATCAATGGTGCGCCGCTCGCTAACAGGCCCGCGCTCACGTGCTCCGTGCTTTACCTCGAACTGCAGCGAGAACTTGTACGCAGAGTCCTTGCTCATGTCTTTGATGTACGCGTCGAAATCGCTGAGCTGAACGGGACTGAAGACACACAGAAACTAATCAACACAGACCATGTGATCAGTATAGACCTAACTAAACGTCCTCAGTATTGTGGAAGCTGAGTAGCGCTCAGACGGAGGCGCCGGTGCAGCCAAACCATTTTAATAAACTACTAGTCGACCAGACGGATCTTTAGCCGGGAGCAGCTCTAGTTTTGGACGTTCAGGCGCACATCAGTTTGAACATGAACTGCATCTCTTCATTTTAAACTCTCAAAGTGCATTAAATAGAAAATGTCATTTTTTAAAAATATCACGATAAATATCATATTGTTGACTTCATACTGTTAGATCCCTGGTCACACTAACTAACGGGTGAGATTACCTGGTTAGTTTCCTCTTCTTCAGCGCCGTCTTGCTCCTGCGGGTCAAACACAGACAGACGGGTCAGCAGACGGAGATCAAACCTCATCTCTGTTAATAAACACTCTTCAAATCCTACAGACTAGACATGCATCTCCAGACTGACGGAGTCTGAAACCACAGAAAATAACTCCATACACTCACTCTGGAGCTTTTCAAACAGTAATCAAGGGCTTTATTAAAAAACAACTTATTTGGGCGGTATCGTTTCATTTATACAGTAGTTAATGATAGACGTTAATAAATAATGCACATCTCTCTCTATATATTATAAATGCACAAATTGTATTTTTTTTTTTTAATTAATTTTAAAATAATTCCATATATATATATATATATATTTAGAATTTGTACATTTTACATTTCTATATTATTGATATAGCATATATTTTTAACAATAAATTATAGCCTTCCTCCTCACTAATCTCATGTTATAATTATTTTTATATACATTTAATAATTTATTATTTTTTTAATATAATCTTACATGATTTTTTCATATTGTATTACATTTCGTCATAACTTCCATATGATTTTATGAATTGTTAAATTTTTAATAACGGTACATTTAAGTGTGATTAACTTTTTTATATATATAAAATGTGTATTTTCCAACATTTCTTTTTAATTTAATGCATTTTACTGAAACGTTATATAAAATGTGATAATATATTTTTAGTATTGTATTATATATATATTTTTAAAATTTTAGATACACACATCAAAACTGTAAAAAAATATTTTTAATTTTTTATTTAAATCGTAATTTTTATTAATTAATGCATTTTCGACTTCACTTACTTTATACGTGATTTTTAATTTCTTATTTTTGCGTAATGTCATTATTTTCTGTGGAGAGCAGCGCTCAGCTCGAGTCAAGCCCGGAGCATCTCTTCAGGAAGTCAAGCTGACAGAAAGGAAGTCTCTGGAGTGAGTCGGGCTCAGGATGGACGAGCTGAGCAAACATGCGAGCGTCATGCGTTAGTGACATGCGTCGAGACGCTGTTAAACACAGACAAGAGCACAGATGCAGATCCGGCCTCTGATCCGTTACCCATAATGCACTACAGCATCTATGTGTGTGTTTGTCTGTCCGCCGGCCGCCGGGCGCCGCGCTGCTACTTACCACGGATTAATATAAAAGGCCAAAAGATAGTCAGTCCAAAGGCAGGATGGCAGAAGCGTGAGGAACGCAAAGAGACTCCTGCGCCTGAAGCCCATCGAACAAAACAGAAAGCAAAAGACATAAAAAAAGACCAAGGGCAAAAAGTTGGGGACAAAACATGGTGCTCCATTAGTAATAGTGACACACACAGATGATTGAGCATATTTCATTAGTGTCTGACAGGTTAATGATCGCGTCATGCAGTCAGTGTCCTCGAACCGTTCTAACGGCAGCCGGAGGCAAAGTGAGGCCAAAACTAAGAGTAACGTCTGCCGGCGGGGTCCGGAAAACTGTCCTGTTCTCCTTTTGAATGAAGGAGATTTTTTTTTCGGACCCGTCTGTTCCTGTTTTCAGCAAAAACTTTGTCCAGACTCCTGAGCTACTCTAAAGAACACTTAAAGTCAGTTTTTAATTTACTGAACTGAATTTGAATCATCTTACATTTATTATATTGTTTAAATGCTTTCTGTAGCTCTCT
>NW_025047891.1:410000-412500 GCF_018831695.1 Puntigrus tetrazona
ATTCATTACTGACTAACGACCCAGAGAGCAGCACAGAGGGACAATCTCTCTAAAGGACTACAGTACAGCATATAATATTAAGAATCATAATTATACCGAAAAATAAACATTGGGCAACATTTAAAATCCTAAAAATGAATCTGACTGTGATCCACATATATATAAAAATATACATGCACAAGCATTTGCTTTATATATATATATATATATATATATATATATATATATATATATATTTTTTTTTTTTTTTTTTTTTTTTTTTTTTTTTTTTTTATATATATGAGGATATTTTGTTTATTATGATTATATTTTATCTATCTATCTATATTTGTGTATGGGTAGTTTTAAGAAAAATATCAAAAAGTGTAATGGAAATGTCCATAGAAATCGTGGTTATTATCATTCGCAAAAACTAAAGCATAAAAACACGACCTGAAGTAAATATTAATGTACTGAAAATATGCTAAAATTACAAGAATTATTCAGACTACTCAGGAAAAGAAAAGCCATAAAACCATGAAATATGACAAAAACAACAAACTGACTAAAACTGCTAAAATTATAATGAAACACTAAAATAAAAAACCCTAAGAATTTAAAGTTAACCTGAACTGATAAATAGGAAAAACTGACTAAAATGACAAAAGTTCAAATGACACTGAAATGTAATAAAAACAATTATTACAAAAACAACAAACTAATGTGAAAAAAATGCTAAAAACAAAGAAGAAAGAAAATCGACTCAACTAATAAATATGAAAAACTAGTACAATTCAAATGAATTAGACGACACAGAAAAACTCAATCTGACCAAAAAGCATGAAAGTAACACAGAGAGAAATCCGTCAGAGTCTGTGTGTATCAGACGAGCGTGTGTTTCCTGCGTTCTGGGGACTCACGTCCATGGAGTAGCGTCTCCTCGAGCCCTTCTTCCCCTCGGCGCTCAGCTGCCAGTGCAGCATGCGGGAGTGAGAGAGGTCCGTGAAGAGATCGCCGTACGTCCAGCGCACAAACAGCGTCCCGTGAGCGTAGTCCACCGACGAGATGTGAGGGGCTTCAGGAGCTGCTCACAAAACCAAAAACAAGTCACCAGCGCCATCGTGAAGAAAGTGTCTGGTTTGTTGGGATAAAAAAATAATCCAAACGATAAAGTGATCCGAATGACGTTCTTAGTGACGCGTCTTACTGCCGTAGGAAAACAGAATTATCTTCAAGGTCACATTTGAAACTATTGCTTTCAGTAACTATGATTGAATTGCACAATTAAACAAGTCGTCTCATCTGGTATCATCATCTCGTGTAACTACAAACTAATCTTCACATCACTGGTTAAACGACGCTTATCAGTTGTTTGTGTACGTTATTAACGTCTTAGTGTTCGTGAAAAACACGCTTCTGGAGAACAGGACAGATACAAGATATTACGGTCGAAAAGACTTCATGAGTGATTAGTGAGCAGCTGTGTTTGAGAGGGACGTGCTGGGATCAACCTGTGACGAAGCTGACGGTAGAAGCGTCGCAGCAGCTCAGCGCCGGCTCGCCCCACGTCACCATCGTCACGCGGAACTTATAGAACCAGGCCGGCAGCAGATCGGTCACTCTCTGAGGAGGAACCAGAGCTCAGATGACTCCATACACGCCCAAAACATTACAAACATAACTACTGATTATTTCAAAGGGTCACAGCGACTTCATCTGGATACGCCCGTGTCTGAAAGAACCAATGGGTTAATTAGCACCCTGAACTCAATAAATATGATTATAATAATTATACACAAACGCTGCGCCTCTATGGCTCACGAAGCATCGTAATTATCATGGAGCTGCTTCACTGATTACATAAACCAGGATTCTGACTCCAAGCCCTAAAATGAGGCAGACGTTCAATCAGGTCATCTGCACAGACTCCTTCCACTTTCATTTTTTAGCAAACAATAATAAGCCTGAGCTCAGAAGAAAGTCATAGCGTCGGGGCACATGATGAACAGCAATACAGGATAAAATACTAAGTTCTATATTACAAGACATGTTTTCATTCGATATATATGACATGTGTTGAAACTGAATGTGAGTTTATCGTGTCGCCAATAATTCTGCATAACGCAGGACTTTTGATTAGAAATAATCACTAGGAAGGACTTTTATTTTGAAACGCATTTTTTTAATCCCTAATTTTAAGATCTCCTACGACGATTAAAAGCCTAAGAGTTGATCTGACTGAATGTGGAGGTCCTTGCTCACTGATCTTTTTTACTATGGATGCAAAAACATTTAAAAGTGTGGCGGACAAAAGTTTCAGGGGCAGTGTGTCAGATCTCAGACTCGGCGTGCGATGGCTAAAATGTTGCAGTTTTTTGTTTCAATTTTTGATATTTTAGTATTAATATTAAATTACAAAGTATGACGTGAAAATATAGTAGTAATACAACCTTTTTTTAACGTGCAAAAAATTCTGATGTCCTCACGTTGTGCCTCCGAAACCTCTGACCTTTGACCTGCT
>NW_025047891.1:425000-447500 GCF_018831695.1 Puntigrus tetrazona
ACACACACACACACACACACACACACACACACACTCACACACACTCACACACACACACACACACTTACACACACTCACACACACACACACACACACACACACACACACACTCACACACACTCACACACACACACACACACACACACACACACACACACACACACACACACACACACACACACACACACACACACACACACACACACACACACACACACACACACACACACACACACACACACACACACACACACACACACACACACACACACACACACACACACACGCTTACACACACACACACACACACACACACACACACACACACACACACACACTCACACACACACACACACACACACACACACACACACTCACACACACTCACACACACACACTCACACACACTCACACACACTCACACACACATATCTGTGTCATGACTGAAGATATTCATGCGCTCTGAAAAACAGCACACATAAAACAAGAAATAAAAAAAATAAAAGGTGATATAGTTCAGTGCAGTTATTGTTGTTTTAATTTCAGTGTTTTATTCAGTACTTTCAAATGCATCCAAAATGAAAGTCTTGTTTTAAATGACACACATGCGTGAGCTGTGTTTATTTATGATATATATCTGAACGCTCACATACGGTATATATTTGGAGAATGTTTACATGTACATGCATCTACATGAAAAACAAGCTTTTTCTCCTAAAAATGAAAGTTTGACTATTTACAGTGAAGAAATTAGGACAGCCACAAATATCAGTATTCATTTTACACTTTCTTTTTATTTATCAGTTTTTAATCAAAGAAAATATACAATAAGAACAAAATTGTGCAGCGCTAGTTTTAATCATAAACTCACTTCATTTCGACGGGCTACAGTTTAGAAAATAGAGCGAAATCAAGTGAAATATTAGCAAAGTAACATTACTTATTTCAACATTACTTATTACTTGTTTTTCTTTAGTAGTAATAATTAGTGCTGTCATGAATCCAGATTTATTGTGTCCAAATTAAACGTTTTTGTTTACGTGATATATGTGTGTGCATTTTTTAGTTTCTTCAGCCCTTTTTCTCCTCCATTAAATGTATCTTGATTTAATAATGTTTTCATCGTTCTGAGGCTCAGACTCTGTTTCTCGTTCTTCATTTACATCCGTCTGACTGAGTTATTTTGTACTGTTCTCTGAGGTCACCTTACTGGGTTTAAAGATGTTTTAAGTAGTAGACTATTTTCTGTCCTGTTTTTATCATCAGACGCTGAGGATTAGAAGAAGACAGCGACGTGGAATCGTGGGCGGGGCTAAACACACAGTGAAGTATAATTGGTGGGCGTGGCTAAACAGTAGAGTTAAGTATCTTTTTTTTGTTTGTTTTTTTTTTATTCCGGTGCAAAATTGATACTTTTAAAATGGTTAAATGGTGCCTGAACCAATAAAAAACTATAAATAAAAAACTATTTTCTCAAAACGAATGTATTGGCCATCATCAATATATGACGTCAGTTTCATTCATACGTGACTCCAGAGGGCGCTCTCGCACAAAAGAGATAATAACTTATAACGGTTTTGACGATAAAACAAGACAATAAACACTCGACTCAAACAACGCATGGTTTATCGCCACTTCTCTAATCACTGTGTTCTTTTTAATGGAAAATATTTCTGACTCATCATACATCAGATCACAAAAGGAGGTGCTGATTGGTTTTGTGGAGTGAGAAGGCTGTAATGATCTCTTTTGTTGGACAACGAGTTTAAAGAAGTGAATACAAGCAAAGTTTTAATTAAAGCACGTTTAACTTAGCTAGTTAACAGAAGGCTAATGGAAGAAGGTGCTCCTCGGATGCTCTTGTGTTTTTTAGTCACAATGTGAAAATAAGACGCACACTCGCGATACTACAAAGATTTGTTGGGTTTGTCGTTCAGGCAGCGAAATCAGGCACTGGAGCTAAACAGTGATGTAGAATCAGTAGGCGGGGCTAAACAGTGATTAGAATCAGTGGGCGGGGCTAAACAGTGATTAGAATCAGTGGGCGGGGCTAAACAGTGATGTAGAATCAGTAGGCGGAGCTAAACAGTGATGTAGAATCAGTAGGCGGGGCTAAACAGTGATTAGAATCAGTAGGCGGAGCTAAACAGTGATGTAGAATCAGTAGGCGGGGCTAAACAGTGATTAGAATCAGTAGGCGGGGCTAAACAGTGATTAGAATCAGTAGGCGGAGCTAAACTAATGTAGAATCAGTAGGCGGAGCTAAACTAATGTAGAATTAGTAGGCGGGGCTAAACAGTGATTAGAATCAGTAGGCGGAGCTAAACAGTGATGTAGAATCAATAGGCGGAGCTAAACTAATGTAGAATCAGTAGGCGGGGCTAAACAGTGATGTAGAATCAGTAGGCGGAGCTAAACAGTGATGTAGAATCAGTAGGCGGGGCTAAACAGTGATGTAGAATCAGTAGGCGGGGCTAAACAGTGATTAGCATCAGTAGGCGGGGCTAAACAGTGATTAGCATCAGTAGGCGGGGCTAAACAGTGAGGTAGAATCAGTGGGCGGAGCTAACAAGTGATGTAGGATCAGTGGGTGGAGCTAAAAAGTGATGTAGATGCAGGCATTGATCTTCTGTGGAGGCGGGGCTTATCCACACTATTACATCATAAAGCAGAACATTCCACAAGCTGTGGTTTTGGCGGACTGCCTTCGATATTAATTGTTTTTAGACGAACGACAGACAAACTAAGGATGTTTCTGTAGTACAGCTGTCTCTTACATGTCAAACAATAAACTACCAACATTTTGTTTTCTCAGGTCATGACCCCTTTTACCGCTTCATCAGTGTCGGTTCCAACACAGTCGACCAATCAGAAGAGCCCAGAGGCAGGGCAAGTAGTTTAAAGTAGTAAGTTGGCATGGCAACTGTTTTATTTGACGGGAAAACAGCATCACGATTTCAGACGCAAAGATGGCTTCTGTGTGAACCGCCCATAAGTTCAATACTGCTTTAAAATCTCAGTTAAAGAATTCATTCTTGTTTAAAACATAAACTCACTTCATTTTAATCAGTTTCTCAGAAAAGTCTCCAGTTAAAGGACGCTCAGATATTTGAACTGGAAAAACATGAGAAATACTGAAGAATATCATGAACGTAAGACTTCCTGTTTTGATTCACGACCTTTAAAGAGTAAAAATTGTTTCAATGAAATCACTTTTATTTCTGCTATTGCCTTGTTTTTCAGATAAAGCTCACATAAAGACTTTGAAAGGATTGACCAAAGTAGCAGATGAACCAGCGAACACTCGAAGCGTTTCTCTCTGATCTCTCTTCATCACAGCATCTGATCAGATGAGGATAAAATCTCCGGCAAGGGTTCATCGTGGAGGCTACATGGTCATGTTTTAAGCCTGTATTGATCGCTGGCGCGCACGCACACACACACACACACACACACACACACACACACACACACACGGCTGTCGCCATGGTTACCGGGCTCAAATGTGATGTTAACATCTAATGAATGGCCATATTCATTATCACAGACAGTCTGTTTATGTGTCACCGATGAAATATTGCACTGTTTATTCATTTCTAATCTATACTGTATACATCATACGTGTAATGTATGCAGAGAACAGAGGATTTCACGAAGATTTAAGAGTGTCATCAAACCACATCCAGCCAAGATAGTAAGATTTAAACACAAACAGCATACTAATAATAATCTAATATACCACTAATATACACACATCATTCAGAGTCTGAGCAGAAAGCTCAGATAAAGTGTTCAGGTTCAGGACTGCAGCGTGTTCTCAATCAGGTCCTCTCCCAACCCTTCAAACAAACTCGGTTTGCAATAAATGGGATCATTTCTGCAGTATTCTGAAAGCAGATAAGCTTGAAGCCTATACTACTTGTTTTATAATACTACTGATAAATTACACGTACACATTTTAACAAATTCCCCAAATCCCCCGTTTAATAATAATAACAACAATGATAATAATAACTGACACAATTCCTGCCATTTTTGTTCAATAAAAATTAATTGAGCTATTTCATCTCATTTTTAATGCAAATAAAAAGAATGATTATTTTACACCGGAGAATTCCTGCAGTGCTTTTTAGTGTAAAACCATTTTAAACTAAACTACTTCACCTGTTTTATAATAATAATAATAACAATAACACTGGAATTTTCCTGCATATTTTTAACTGAAAAATCCTGGGTGTAAATAGGTTTTAGGGTTATTAAAACATTTTAAATAAAGCTATATCAGATTTACAATATTAATATTAATAATACTGGTACTAATAATATCCCAGCAGTACTAATTAATAAATCCTAGAACACAATGAGCATATTTGCAGCAATATCCAAAAATACATTTTATGAGACGAACGTTTTCTTTTAAAGCCAAAATCATGAGGATATTAAATAAATATCATGTTCCATGAAGGTACTTTCTAAGTTTATCACGGTAGATATATAAAACTTCTTTTTTGATTAGTAATACGCATCGCTAGGAATGAATTTGGACGAATTTAAAGGCGGTTTTCCCAACATTTAGATAAATAGTTGCATCTCAGACGAATATTGTCTGATCCCAACAAACCAGAAATCAGAGGAAAGATGATTTATTCACCTTTCAGATGATTAATGCTGAAACCATTTCAAAAAACGACGCTTACGGCTGGTTTGGAGGTCCAGGGTCACACGTTATTGTTCTAAAAGAAATGTTTAACGTGTAACACACAGTGAGAGCAGACTGATGCTGGACACACACACACACACACACACACACACACACACACTCAGCTGTGTGACCCAGTTTCGCCTGCAGGAATATCGGAGCAGATTCTGGTCGTGTAACTCGCATCAGTTGCAGCTGATACGAGACACACAGAAACCCTCCAGAACCCAGAACCACGCGAACCGATTCTCACGAACGCGTCGCGTCGCGTCGCCGCGGACCCGGAGGCAGAGCACAAACTCACCTGAACGAGGATGCTGGCGACGATGAGGCACGGCGATAAAACCCAGCGGAAGGCAGGACTCATGTTCGGTCGGGAATCGATCGGACTCTTTGATTCCCAGCGTCGCGCATCCGAACAATAGCGAGCGGATCGAAGGGCGAGCGGAGCGCGAACCGAGCCGAAGGGGAACGAGTGGAGCTTCCGCCGTCAGAAGCCGAGCGCCGCGTCCATCCGCCGGTTCCGTGCGCTCTCGGTCGGGTCTGTGGTTCGGCTCTGCGGGACGGGTGAATGATGGAGACCCACGGAGGCTCTAATGAAGCGCAGCAGCGGGTTTCTGTCTCTGCTCGCGTCTCAAAGTCTCCGGCGCTCCCTAACTAGGGCGCAGCGTTAGTGGGCGCCTCGTGCGCGTCTCCCCCGAAGCGCCTCGTGCGCCAGAGACGCCCAGACGCCGCGCACTATCTAGACGGCCGAGCGGGATTTGAGACGCGGCCCTGTGTCGCCCCGCCCTGAATCTCTGAACACAGACTGAATCTCATCACATGAACAAACCTGCTTTACATCATCCTCGTATCTTACCTCGTATCCTCACAGCAGACCCCGGGAAACACGGACAGTGTCGGAAAGACTGAAAGAAGGGTTCACGACTCACTGCGTTCAGTTAATACATGCCCTGAAACAAATAAACAGGTTAGCAGTTACTGCATTTCAGCTAGTTTCCAAAGCAACATTCAGCATTTTTAGTCAAGTTGTCCTGTAGTAATCAAAGCAGGAATAAAAATTAACTACATAATGATAGTTATATTTTCAAATAATTTATATATATATATTATATATATATATTTTTTTTATATATATATATATATATATATATATATATATATATATATATATATATATATATATATATATATATATATTTATTTTATTATTATTATTATTTTTATTTTTTTATGGGACAGACCCATAAAAATAAGAACAATGATGGAAATACAACAAAATTAGACAGTATCAGAGTATTATAAATAATACATAAACTGATCTCATTTTCAACTCTTTTATTTTATTTTCTGTTTTTCTTTAAATGTTAAAGTTCTGATAAAGTTTTCCATTTTTAACGTGTCTACACAATTTTACCTTTAGCGTAAGCGTACATATAATGCATCTTTATTTTTTATTTAATTATATTACATATGAGTATTAATATCTGTGTGATGAACGGATACTTTTGGATTCGGCCTAGTTCACTAACTCAGACTCTATAATAAAAGCTCTTCGATACGGCCGTCATACATGTGTGTGTGTTATTACATGATCACTGAGATAAACTGTTATCAGAAATCACATAGTTTGTTTCCAGACCAGAATCCAGGAACTTGCATGTGTTACAACTTGTTCATTCCTTACATTTCATCCCCTTACAATTCCTCAGTAAGAGATCTAATTAAACCTAATAAACCAGCGGGCTATTAAACAAAACACTGAAGACTGAAGAACCGACCCATCCACCTTCACAGACATCATAAATAAGAGGCTCGGGCTGCTGTTGGCTTTAATTAAAAGTCTCAAACTCCTAATGAAGTGCACTGTTTTCTTCTTATATTGTGATTCTTCAGGACAGACAGAGGAGGAGACAGACAGACAGACAGACAGACAGCAACAGAGGCGCTTTACAGCCGCCGGCCAATCAGCGTCCGGCCTCCCCGCCCCCTCGGACGAGAGCTGCTCTCTGATTGGCCGGCGAGCTTCACCGCGGTGATGGAATGTGGACAAAGGGTTTCCCTGATGAGCTCCAGTCACGTGATCTCTGGGATCAGGAGCTGCTAATCAGCTCCGCTGGAAACTAGATGCTACATGCTAATAAACACCGAGTGTGTTTTGCTGCTGTATTGTATATTAATGTGTGTATCTGTAGCAGCAGCTGCATTAAATCCGACTGGCGTCGGTCTCGTGTCGCCCTCTGGTGGTTCAATGAAAACGTGCTAAAAATGATCGTTGTGTCATCGTGTCGTTCAGAACCCTTCTTCTGTGGAACACTAAAGCTGATGTTTAGTACAATGTTCACGCTGCTTTTGTACGTAAAATGACAAGAACACTGTTAAATCACCTTGGATCATAATTAAGTTTCATTAGATCATCATAACACATGCGAATTTTATTTTATTATTATTATATATTATTATTTTATTTTATTTCAAATATAACCAGAAGTATAGCAAAGTTCAGTAAGCCGAATGTGTTCAAATAATAAAAATACCAGTTTGAAATATCGCGAAGAAAAAAAAGAATAAGCAAATGACACCGGAAGTCCTGCACACTCGCCGGCTCTGATTGGATGATGCGTTGCTTGATTAAACGGACCAATTAAACGTTTGTTCTTGTTTGTTGTTGATCCAGATTCAAAGTGCATCTCAATAGAAATAGTTATCATTTCTTTGCACCTTTTGACCTGATTCATAACTTTATGGGACAACAGTCTAGTCACCTTTCTGTAGCGTTTATACACCGCGCTTGTTTCAAAACAGATTCCTGATAACAAACAGAAGCAATTATGGGAACAGTGAAAGAGCTTTAAAAAAAAGCATGCTCAAGCAGAACTACAAGAATAACAACTGCGCTAGACTGAAAGCTATTTATACAAACCAAACCAGCATGATTATAATTATGATAATAAGTGCATTAACAATCAGATCAGATAACAAATAGCTAGCAGTTGGCAATATCAAGCGGTTATTGTGCAGCTGAAATAAACGGAGGGGAACGGCACCGGAAGTCTCGCACATTCAAATTACGCTTTAAGTTAAAAATAGGGTGGATGTTGCGTGCGTTCAACATGTGGCGTACATAGTGTGTGTGTGTGTGTGTGTGTGTGTGTGTGTGTGTGTGTGTGTGTGTGTGTGTGTCGTCCAGCAGGTGGCGCTGTCGAGTCGCTGCAGATCTGCTCTGCTGTGTGATGATGTTCTGTGGGCGGATCCACCGGTCTTTAAAACACACACACACGCACACGCACACACACACGCGCGCGCTCACAGCGAATGTCTGCGCTCTCGCGCTCATCCACATCCTCGGATCTGATCGGACGCGAGTGTTTCTCACGGTAAGTCACACTTTCTCTCCTCTCGTTAAAACAAGTTGGAAAATAACGCGGAACCAGCAGCCCGAGAGCCAGACAGCATCACTATCAGAGAAACAATCAGATCAGCAGAACACTGAAATGTTTGCATCTGATGACGAGCTCTGGTTCCTTCAAGCTGCTTCTGATCGAGTCTGTCATCTGATGATCGTGAGCGTGGAGCGAGGAGAAAGAGTTGAAGTTTGAGCTGCTGTCGGTGTGTCATTGGTAAAGGTCAGAGTCATTAAAGTCACGAACGAATCTAATGAAGCTTCAGCATCAGCTTTAAAGAAATCTCTGAGCTGCGAGATGTCCATCCATTTAACTCACCAATGATCTTCTGAAGTCTTGCGATGCTTTGTGTGGGAATCAAACTCGTGATCTCCTCATTGTCCATGTCACCTCCTTCCAATTGAGTTAAAGGACTTCATCTTCATCATCATCATCATCATGTCTTAATCCACTCCGGTTTGTGATCTTAACTTCAGAGAGCTTTATCTCATCAGTGAATCTGGAGACAAAAGAGCAGCACTGCAAAAGATTCTCTTCCTTAGTGTTATGTTTAACTTGTTTTCTGGAAATCTAGAAACTCTTGAATCAGGATGCATTTACTGGACAAGTAAAAGGACTTTTGCCTTGTTTTACAAAAAAAAAAACAAGCAAAGTATTACGTTTTCACTTAAAACTCAAGACTTAATATCTTAAAAACATCTGCCAATGTGGCTGGGAAAAAAAAATTAAATGAAAGAGAAAACTTGTTTTCTCATGCTTCCATTTTTAAATTGGAATTGAACAAATTTCTAATTTGTAAAATTCTCAAATACTTTTGAAGACATCATTTTGATAAATCTTCAGCCGAAAACTGCTTTAAGAAGAAGACTACAGAGAACCTGATTGTGAGATGATGACGTAGAAGAAGACGGTACACTCTTAAATACAGTGGGTGCTCAAAGGTTCTTCACAGAGATGCCTGTTTTTCCACAAAGAACCATTCCTTTTCACCTTTTTATAATCTGAAGAACCTTATTTCACCACAAAGAAGCTTTTGTAAAGCTGAAGGTTCTTCAGGTGTTATGGAACCATTTAGAAAGAAGGTTCTTCTACGGCATCGGATTTAATTCTGAGACAGTGAAGTTAAAGTTCATATCACGCTGTAGGACATAAAACCCTCTACAAGGAAGCACGAGAGTCTGGACGATCTAGTATTTGAGGAATCATCAGAAGCTGCTGATCCGGATCCATTCATTAGCTCCGATGACGTACTCATCATATTAATGCGCCGGGGTTCCTCCACACGTATGTAATGAAGACCTGCTGAATTACGCCTGTCGTCTGTTTCAGGTGGATGATAATGCTGTCGCTACGGTGACTCCATCCGCTCTGTGATTGGCTGCTTCTGCGCGCGTCGTCATGGCGAAGAGTCCAGAGGTGAAGCTGGCCGTGTTTGGCCGAGCAGGAGTGGGAAAGTCAGGTGAGAGTCAGACGCTTAATCTCTTAGTATACTCTCAAAGGGAAAACAAGATCATTTTACGGACGCTTTCTCGTTTTAAACATAAACTCGCCTAATAGTGATACATTTTAGAAAAGTACATTTTTTCCGTTTTAATCATAATAGGTGCACACACATGCACCTATATATTTAAAAAATATTTCCATGCACATATTTATGCACATACAATTCATATTATAAATATATTTAATATATAAACAATATATTTTTCTTCAGTGTAGATGTGCACGTGTGTGTATTTCTATATATGTGATAAATATACACAGCACACACACATATATCATGCAAACAAAAACTTTTATTTTGAATGTGATTAATAGCACTAATTTTGAAGCACTTTTCACATCTTCAGTGGTTTTGTTGCCGCAGTGAATGTCTCTTAATTTGATCACGTTTGTAAATCCATGCTGGGAAACGACACTGAAATAGTGAGCTAGAACATCATCTTCCAGTTGAGAGTTCAGCTGAAACGTAAAACCTCAGACAGGAGGGTCATAGAGGAGTCCGAGCGCTGTGTGCCGTCACATCGGGTCTGTGTGGGTTTCTGTCTCATACCTGTACAGCTGGGTCTCATGAACGGCTTGGCAGGTGCCATGGCAACTGTATTCAGTTGTGCCTCACATTTCGGGGCCGATCGATGAAAATAACGCAGCAAATCTCGCAGTGAAAACATCTCTTTTTCAGTCTGGTCGAGCTTCAGTGTGTCCGTCAGCCCACACACAGTTTATGAGTGTTTATGACTGTGTTTGGAAGGAGACCGACATCTGAGCGGAGCGGTATGAGGTCTGGAGAGCGTTATCTGGAGAGTGGCTATTTCTATAACTGGAATCATGAAGCCTGCATGAAAACTGAAATATATTCGTAAACCAGCAGTGACAAAAATAAGGGATCGTATTTTCCCCCTTAAACGGGATTTCAGGGACTTTTTGTAACTCTTAATGACAGCACGATTTCTAACCTTATTACATGTATGCATCATCATTTATATAAGTATTTGATAAATGCGATTAGAATAAGACGCTTTAGGGCTGTTACTAATGAACTGAAATCTATGAAATCCTTTAACTGCAGGAGCGGCACACACTATGGCATGTAGATGTCTTTAATGCAGCTCAGAGATGGAATGAATGCATTTACTCTGTAAACGTCTTAGAAGATGCATAAACTGAATATAGAACTATAAAATAAAACCTGAATCACAGACAGTAGATAAGTTACCGTGAGTCACTGTCACATGAGTGAATCACTGATTCACTTTGATTCATTTAAAATGGCTGATTCATTCAGAAACTAAGCACATTTTGTTACTACTGTTAAAATAGTATTAGTGTAGTGTGACTAGCGTGCCGTTTCCAATTTAATTGTTAAACAGTGATTGGTTAAGGAAACAGTCCACAATGACATTAATTTGTGAAAATTAAACGAACATTTATTGTATCGGATCAAAGTAGGAGGAGCTTTGCTGTTCACAGATCCTGAACCACAAGACCAATCAGATCAAAGTAGGCGGAGCTTTGCATTTCACAGATCCTGAACCACATGACCAATCAGATCGAAGTAGGAGGAGCTTTGCTGTTCACAGCTATTGAACCACATGACCAATCAGATCAAAGTAGGCGGAGCTTTGCATTTCACAGATCCTGAACCACATGACCAATCAGATCAAAGTAGGCGGAGCTTTGCATTTCACAGATCCTGAACCACAAGACCAATCAGATCAAAGTAGGCGGAGCTTTGCATTTCACAGATCCTGAACCACATGACCAATCAGATCGAAGTAGGAGGAGCTTTGCATTTCACAGATCCTGAACCACATGACCAATCAGATCAAAGTAGGCGGAGCTTTGCATTTCACAGATCCTGAACCACATGACCAATCAGATCGAAGTAGGAGGAGCTTTGCTGTTCACAGCTATTGAACCACATGACCAATCAGATCAAAGTAGGCGGAGCTTTGCATTTCACAGATCCTGAACCACATGACCAATCAGATCAAAGTAGGCGAGGCTTTGATTTTCAAAGATGCCGAACCACATGACCAATCAGTTTGAATCAGGCGGAGCATTTCACAGATCCTGAAACACATGACCAATCAGATCGAAGTAGGAGGAGCTTTGATGTTCATGGATACTGAACATGTAAACATTAATTGCATTTAACTTACTATATTTAAGTTGCTATATTTAAAGTCGCTGTATATCAATGTGTAAAGTGTAAAACAAATAGAATTGAGGCTACAGCTCAAGTATGTGCCAGTAGATGTCAGACTTCTGAATTTGACCGATATGCAAATGTATTAATTTGCTGTTTTAGTGTCTGAGATTAATTAGAGCTCACGGGATGAGAAGCAGTTTGATGTGAGTGCAGTTCAGGTGGTCGGTCTGAGACGGAGCAGCGGACGAATGAAAAAAAGTGTTTGTGTTACGCTGCTGAATCTGTCCGGAGCCGTGATGGAGATGCTGCTGAGGAGCGCTTTAAAAGCGAACGTCCAGACCACCAAAGATCCAGCCAGACTGCATAAATACCAGCCTGCAATAACACGAGGAGAGTTACAGCCGTAACACTGATCACACACACACACACACACACACACACAATACAGCAGAGAGAATCATCAGAAGCGCTTTAAAACCAACCCATTATATGCTATTATTCACATCACGGCTGTCGTCTCGCGCAGGAAATAATCATCGGAGCAGCAATGAAATTAGTGATCAGAGGGGACATTTTTCAGAGGTCTGTGTGCTTTGACGTGAGCAAATGCTAAAGATAACACACGTACAGCGGAGGAAAATGATGGCCGAATGAACCCGGCTGATGACTGATTTATCATCTAATAAACGTGACCTATTTTACGCTGGAGGACCGCGACGTCTTCCAAAATATGACTTTATTTTAGATTAAGTGAATAAATCAGATGCGCAAGCTTAAGAAGCACACGCTTACAGGATATGTGATGTTCTTTTACAATGCTGTTTATGGTTGGGATGACGAAAAGTTTTATAGTTATGTCTTTAGGCTGCTCTAGCTGCGCTTGTTAACGTCAAAATGATTGAGGTGGCCAATCGGATCGAAGTGGGCGGAGCTTTTCTGTGCACAGATACCAGAGCACATGACCGATAAAATTAAAGTGGGCGGGGCTTTGCTGTTAAATGAACCTTGTGACCAATCGGATTAAAGTGGGCAGGGCTTTGTGTTCCATTACCAAACATGAATTCCAGAGCGATGGATTCCAGGCCACATCTGGAAAAACATTACATGTGAACATTTTTCATTTTAATCGTTTAATTATTTCTGCGTTGTTTATGCCAGTGAGGTTGTTCTGTCTCGATCTGTGATGTTTCACCTGTGTCTGAAGGATGCGAGGATGTTCCTCAGCGTTCAGTTTTTTAGATTAGTTATGTGATGGAGGTTTGTTTATAACAAGCACAAGCACATACTCAAAACACACACTTCCCTGTGTGTGATGTATGAGGAGGTCCATCTACATACTGAAGAGCTCCTCCAGATAATGACCGCAGGATAATGACTTCATGAGTCACAGACTGATGCCACCAAAACCTGCTGAGTGTGTGTGAGTGTGTGTGTGTGAGTGTGTGTGTGTGTGTGTGTGTGTGTGAGTGTGTGTGTGTGTGTGTGTGTGTGTGTGTGTGTGTGTGTGTGTGTGTGTGTGTGTGTGTGTGTGTGTGTGTGTGTGTGTGTGTGTGTGTGTGTGTGTGTGTGTGTGTGTGTGTGTGTGTGTGTGTGTGTGTGTGTGTGTGTGTGTGTGTGTGTGTGTGTGTGTGTGTGTGTGTGTGTGTGTGTGTGTGTGTGTGTGTGTGTGTGTGTGTGTGAGTGTGTGTGTGTGTGTGTGTGTGTGTGTGTGTGTGTGTGTGAGTGTGTGTGTGTGTGTGTGTGTGTGTGTGTGTGTGAGTGTGTGTGAGTGCGTGTGCGGAGCTTTGCCTGAAGTGATGGTCCTTCACTGGATCTCACTGCATATAAATCAGAATCAAAGGCTTCCTCTCTGATCTGAAGTCTGCGATCAGAGAAAACAAGACCCTAGTCTAAACCTAGTCCCAGACAGCAGGCTCACGTTCACGCAAGGTCAAACAAACACATAATACACATTTAGTTTTGTCTTCCTCGCTCAACGACTCCCAAACGATTCATTTCCAAACTCCTTCTTTGATTGGTTGATTTTCATTTAAAATGTTTGTGAGCGTTACAGATATTTTTAAGAATGAATTTGTATTTTTATTCAGACCAAAGTGTTTCAGTGATTCAGAGGCGACTCTTTCTTTCGGGAGACAAAAGCTTAATTTTCAAAAACACAGAATAGGAGCACTTTAAGTTTAAATCAGTTCTGTTGAGGAACAACTAGTCATCCACCAAGATCTCTAAGTTAGTGGCTTTATATGTTTTCTAGAAAGTCAATCAATATTTCAATATAATAGATTTTGAAATGATGAGCATCAGATGATAATTCTTTTCTGATTGGTCAGTGATGGTAAAGTGTTTTTTCCTCTGATAGTTTGGTATCTAGCAACATTCAGATGTGTTTGGCGCTTGAATCACACACACACACACACACACACACACACACACACACACACAGTGGGCATCTACAGATCCATTAGAGTGACACACCTGTAAGTGTTCTCAATAGACGTCTTGTTAGCGTTGCGAGTGCTAATGGACGTGTGGGTGTGGATGAGTCACATCAGCTGCAGGAAAACACTCGTAAACAAACACTGTGTGTGTGTGTGTGTGTGTGTGTGTGTGTGTGTTTATTTCCATTGAGGGTGAGCGATGCTGATGTCCTCTTCCATTAGAGACGATCTAATAGTGTTCCAGCACCAAACGCTTTCTGAATCTGTGGACACACGACGCTCGGGCCAAGCCCCGCCCACTCTGACAGGAAGAGCCGTTTGATTGACACGTGCAGCGATCACTCTCTGTCTGTTTGGTCAGATTACATTAAGTTGCTTTTTCAGATTACAAGATGTTTTGATGACCCATACAGAAGATAGCAAAAACACATTCACAGTGAACAAATATGAAACAAAATGAATTTAATTTGATTTAAAAAGCGCAGTCTATGCACGCATCAGAGTATACAATTTAATATTAAAAAGTTTATTAACGAAGCGATATTTGCTTATCTTACATAAGAGTCATTCTACACAATATATAATCAATTTATTTAGTATTTAAATATGTTTCTATTTTATATACTAACTACTGCTAAATATATCTTATATATTATAAAAATATATATATTTTCAAAATGAACAAATATGATTTTTTTTAAAGCACACGTCTTATTAAACGTTTATTATCTCTTCAACATGTTTGTTTAAATGAAATATTGGTTTGCTGAATGCTGTTGGTAGATGTTCTGCTTCTAGTAACAGTAAAGCAAATGCTTATTTATTAGTTTTAAACAAATATAACTTGTAGTTTTTAAAAATATATTTTTCAATAAATAGTTTTTCATTTACATTATCGTTTCGTTGATTTTAGTTGCTGTTTGTTTCAGTGTATTTTTACTTCTTTTACTAAATGACAAGTTGGCTAGTAACAAAAAGTAAGAGAACAGGTTCATGTTTTAGGCCTGACTGTGTCCAGTGAAAGCTGTGTAGCTGTGGGAAAGCGTGATGGCCGTGAGCGCTTGGCGTCTGTGAACCGTGTCGCTTACACTAGTGTGTGAAACCGGAGCTGCTCAAGCGCCCTACTTAGGGTTCTTCACAGGCCTGATGTGAATGCGCTCTATTCTTCTGCTATTGTGCCGCTGGACAGCAGCTTCGGTGTTTAATCACATCGCTTCCTCATTGTCTGCTGCTGCGTGTGTGGAGTTTCTGAAGCTCCGTCAGGTTCAGGTTTAACACAATCACAGCCGCTTTAGTTTGAAATAAACACACAGACATCGTTCACGCGTCGCCTTAATGACGCTAATTAATTCAATTAGGCTCTGATGTCTGCGTAACGAGAGTCACCAGACTGACAGGAAGAAGGAAAACCGATCTATGAAAGCGATGCTGATGATTGGACGGAGGTGATCACATGACGGCACGAGAGCGATGCTGATTGGCTAAGGCCGTTAAGTGGTTCAAATCGAGATAATCGAATCGTAATGAAACCAAAATGCAACTAAATCTATATCCAAAGAAGTGTCTGATTTGTTAACAATGTGGCGCTTTCGATTCCATGAATTAACTGAGAAGCTGATATTTAGGTCAAATAAATGCTTAAAACTACAAAAATGGTTAGTTATATAGTATTGGCAAACGATTAATTGAATTACAAATAAAACATGTAGTTTATATAATATATGTGTGTACTGTGTATATCTATTATGTATATGTAAATATAAAAATATGTTATGTTTAGATATAAACTTTATTTACAAATAATATAAATTGCATGAACATTTTTTTTCATTTTATATATATATGTTCTTGTTCAGTTTATGACTAGGAACCGTTTTCATGATTATTCGAGATGCAGAAAATATTTTACACACAATACGCTGAGTTAATGGGTTTAATTTATCTCCATCTGTGCGCTGCTGTGTGATTATATTGCAGCGGTTTAGTCAATAGTGATGAATGTCTAGAGATGCCATCTGTGGACATTAACAGACCATCATGATGTTCATATGTATAATTATTTCTGCTCATTAAAGCGTGAATGAGAGTCGAGGGAAAACAGAGGCCATGTTTATTTCCGATACAGTCAAAGACGAACGCTTATTAACGAAACCGCAGCTGATCAGCTTTGATGTGGTCTTGACAGAGTTTAAAGTAACTTTTAGCAGCTGGTTATAACACATATTTTAGTGTTTCTAACATGTTTTATTTATTGCTGGCCATTGCTTTTGGCAAGTGACTATCATGCTTTGCCATATTAACATGTTTGAGCTAGCGTGTCATTGCTAACAGGTTTTAATGTATTGTTTAAATATGCTGCTAGCCTGTTTAGCTTATTGCTAACATGTCTCAGCACATTGTTGGCGTGTTCGAAGACATTGGAACCAACGGGTTTTGAAAATCACATGTTTTGCGTTCCAACACGGTTTAGAAAGTCGCTAGCTTGTTTTGTTAGTTGTTAACCTCTTTTAACGTCGTTGACATAACACAAAAAGTCACTAGCATGTTTTGCTAACCTGTTTTACCACAATGTTTAAGAATCACTTACTTTTCTGCCATTCTAACACGGTTTAGAGTGTTGCTAACCCTAACCTTAGCATGTTTTAGCACATTGCTATCATGCTTCAAAACGTCATTAGCGCATTTTGCCAATTGCTAGCATGTTTTGACGTGTAAAACATGTTTCAACACGTCGCTAAGCATTCTTTAATGCTCTGTGATGCTAGCTCGATTTAAGATGTTAGCGTGTCTCAGGCCAGCCGCTAGGATTAGCTGCACACGACATCTGTCTGGCTCCCGATCTCAAGCGAACGTGCCTGAGAGAGCGTCCGCCGTCCAAAGGCCTTCTGGGAAGCTTCTACCGGACGCAGAGGCTGCTGACCTTCAGCGAGAGGAAGTGACTTCAGGCGGAAATCTGTTTACGCTGAGAACAGACGGTCAGAGACAAGCACAGATGCTCGCTGCAGGGATCGATCGGTCCCCCGGCGCTAATTGATCTCTTCATCGGCTCGGGCTGAGGCATGCTGGGATAGCTGTGAGAGCTTCTGGGAAGACTAACGGTGAACATGAGATCCATTGATCCCTGATTCTAACCGGATGGAAAATGATGAATCTGCTTCATAAACACCCTCGGCACGCTGATGATAACGAGGCCTGGGCCTCTAATAATGACATTAACAAACAACAGACTCCAGAGCAGTCTCTCTCCTCATTCAGGCTTCCGTTTGGTTTCTGAACATTATTAAATCGAGATACTTTTACTTGAAAAGCTAAATTACTGAAGGTTTATTGTCTTGTTTTCAGGTTTAATGTATAGTTCATCCAAAATCATTTAGAGAAGCATGTTACTGACATGCATTGCGAAAAATTTATTATTATTTTTTTACTTAGTATGTTTTCTAGTATAAATATCTAAGATTTTTTGTATCAGGGTGCATTTAGTGGACAAGTAAAATGGTAAAAAAGTCATCTTAGATCGAAGGTTACACAAGATAACGCTTTCTTACCTGTTGCTGGATGTTTTTGCTTGTTTTAAACAAAAACGAACACAATTCTGATGATCTTTGAAGCCATTTTTACTTGCCCAGTCCTGATTCAAGAATGTTAAGATATTTATACTAGAAAACAAGCACTAGCACGTTTTAACATATTGTCAATGTTTTAGCACATTTTTTAATGTTTTGCTAGCATTGTACAAACAAGTCCAAAGTGAAAAATCATGAGGGTTTGCTCACCATCAAGATTTTACAAGACTGTATGAGTTTGTTTTTTCACAAAAGAATATTTTGAAGAAAGTTGGTAACCAAACAGCTGACGGTAGCCATAAACTTCCATGAAACCAACACAGAGGAAGACAATGGGTACCGTCAGCTGTTTTATGATATTTGATCCTATGAGATGCCTGTTCATGTTGTGTTTATTTTTGCCGCTTTGCAACTTAAGTAAATACATCTTGAATTAATAGTTTTGACGTTTGAGCTGGAAAACAAGACAGAAAAACCTACTTTTTGCAGATTCATTGTCTTCATAATCCATAATCCACGCAATCAGACGCTCTCATTCCTCACATAGAGACACGTTCAGCATCAGTATCTTCTCTAGTCTCTTGACCTGACGGCGGAGAAATGTGGGTCAAACACAAAGATTCTGAATGGGATTTGAGAAGATGATTCATAAGTGTGAAGTCTGGACTTAAAATAACACACGGCGCGTCACCAAACACAAACAACACGCCAGAATCAGCTTTCAGAGAGAGATGTAACACACTGAAGGTCAACAGATCCGTCCTGGGAACAAAAGAAGCCAACTTAAAGACTACACTAATAAAACTCACCTGAGAACTATAGCTGTTTTTAAAATGAGGGACGCTTTCATTTTAAGCCCCGCCTCCTAGGACCAGATGATGTCATTAACATCTGCAGGCTGAAAAAAAGCTTTGAAGCTAAAATAAATAGCTAAAAGCTTTTAAAGCAAACCATCTACAGTATTTACCACTGTAACAATTCTCACTGTAAACTTAAAACATCAAATATTTCATATATTTTCGTCTGAAGATGCTAATTTAACTTTTGCATAAAACTGGAACATTGCTTAAAACATAATTGGAAAAAAGTAAAACTAATGAGTAAAAAATTCATAAAATAAAATCATAGGAATGCAAATACAGAAATGTAAAGCCCTAACTAAAGTGAAAGAAAGTCAGCAAATGCCGTACATGCCATTCAGTCGTATTATGTAACATTTGTTTTGTCTTATTTCTGCACTTCTGATTTATTTCCTCGTCTGGAGGCTCTGAAGAGACGCTAGAACACACTACACTGTTGATTATCTGTGTCCTTCAGTAAAACACAGTCATTAATCACTCCAGCTGTCAGCAGAGGAAGGTAGAGGTGAAGGGGAGTGTGTTCCTCACACACACACACACACTTGTACACACTGAAACACTCGCACACGCAACAACACTCGCACAAACACACACACACGCACACACATGCACGCACACAAAAACACACACCTTCACACACAAACATTTACACACACACACACACAAATACTCGCACACACGCAAAAACACTTGCACAAACACACACACACACTTGCACACACACACACATTTGCACAAACACTCACAAACACACACACACATGCATGTACACACACCCTCACACACAAGCACTGGCACGCACACACACACACACACACGCAGATGAATCCCCGTCAGACAGAATCCACGCAGGTCTATTTGTGTAGCTCTTCAGCGTGGGCCGTAGAGGACGTGAAGGAAGGTCACCTGCTCTCCCACACACTCATTATTTCAGACAGCCGCGCTCATTCAGCTTCATTCACTTCATCCCAGCGTCTCATTCCCTCACACACCCACAGAGCTGCTTCTGCGTCACACACATTCAGCAGAAAACAACGCTTCGAACCTTATAGACTTTTTAAACCCCGAAGGGAAAAAACAGCGCTGGAGAAGCGGCTCTATTACAAACACAAATAAACAGCTCAGTGTGTTCACAAACATGTGTGTGTGTGTGTGTGTGTGTGTGTGTGTGTGTGTGTGTGTGTGTAAAGATCAGTGAGGATCTCCAGAGATTCCTCTTATGACTGTAAGGATAAAATGACCTGAGATGGTCACTCTGTCAGAAAAAAGACACGTGAAGTCTAGCTGGTGTGTGTGTTCTTTTAAATTCATCCTCGTCTCTCTCTCTCTCTCTGTGTGTGTGTGTGTGTGTGTGTGTGTGTGCAGCTCTGGTGGTTCGGTTCCTGACCAAACGCTTCATCTGGGAGTACGACCCTACACTTGGTGAGAAACACACACACACACACACACACACACACACACACACACACACACACACACAGTCAAATAAACAAACTCACAAAAACATACACACACACTCAGACACACACAAAAATGTGTATAAACACTCAAATAAACTGCCACACAAAAAGACATGCATATAAACAATACATATTAACACACACATAAACATACAAACACTCCCCCACTCACAAAACACACACACACACACAGTAACACATACACACACACACACTCAGCACTCAGGTACACATACACGCAAACACACAAACACTTTCACAAAACACACACACACACACACACTCAGTAACACACACACACACACACACACACACACACACACACTCAGCACTCAGGTACACATACATGTATTGAATGAATATTCACAAAGCACTCAAACACACTCAGTTAAACACATACACACAAACCCTTTCACAAAGCACACACTCAGTAACACACACTGACCTCTGACCTCTGAGGACGGCGCGTGTCTTTGATAAACACGTCTGTGCATTCTTCCCCATCAGACATAATTGGATTGGCCTGCAGGGAATAAAGAAGGGCTCGTCTGTCCTCAGATCTGACTCTAATAGTTGTTTACAGGTAGAGCGGAATAATTCACGCCTGAATCAAGTGCATTAAATACCAGAAGAACACAGTGTTTCTGTCACGCGCGGGAGCTCATGGGCAGAAACATTCAGTACATGTATTCATTCGTATAACGATTTCTTGATGCATATCATTGAATGCAGCTTTACAGACAATTATGAGCAAAGATTAGTGCAAAATGAAAAATAAAAAAAAGTTTTCATGTGCAAATTAAAAACTCTTCGGTCATTTCTGAATGCGATGCTAACGGTCTAATCAGATTCAATGATCTATGCTAAGCTATGCTAACAGTGCTATCGTCAGACGCAGAGATCAGCCGAATAGATTCCAAAACAGTCAAAGTTTTTAACTGGAGCTGGAGAATGAGACTATTTCCAAAAAGTTGTCCACATGAAGATTTAGCAAGGCATGGTATGAAGTTTTGATATATTTATAGTAGGAAACTGACACAATATGATCTTTACTTAATATCGTAATCATTTTGACCCGTACGGGACACGCTTTGCTGCCTTTTTGCTGCACTTTTGGCTCTGAATGTGTTAAGAAAAAAACCGCAGTCCCGGGAGTCGTAACAGCGAGAACATCCTGCTAAACATCTGGAGGAAGAGAGAAGTCATAAAGGAAGACAGAATGATTCCGAATCCTTCACGCTGTCTTTCTGCCAGACTGCGTTTGAGACCGGGCCAGTGTCCCACAATGCACCTGGGTCAGACACAGCGTGTTGTTACAGCGCTGCTCCGAGTCTCTGACACGGCCGTTGATGATGTCATTTCCTGAAGCGCTCAAATATACAGACCTGTGTAAAGATATGTGCAGAACGCAATTCAATTGAACTCGCTGCGTTTACATTCTGTTTTTAATCCTGTGCCAAAACCAGTCAGTTTAATGTCATCAAAAACAGACAGCTTTGATCATATTTCCTCGATATTTTTGATTATGTGTGCTTTATTAAGTTAGGTATCTGAGTTGACGGCTTTCAGAGGAAATATGTTCAAAATGTAAAAGAAAAAGTGCAATAACTTTATATCAGTTATTAATATTAGCGCTGTAGTTCAGTCTTCTTATATTCTGATGATTGTGAACACATCTGAACGGAAGAAAGGATGTTCTCCGACACGGCTTTATATCTCTTTGACAGAGTCCACCTACCGGCATCAGGCCAGCATCGATGACGAGACGGTCAGCATGGAGATCCTGGACACGGCCGGTCAGGTGCGCTGAACACACACACACACACACACACACACAGACACACACACACACACACACACACACACACACACACACACACAGACACACACACACACACACACAGACACACACACACACACACACACACACACACACACACACACACACACACACACACACACACACACACAGACACACACACACACACACACACACACACACAGACACACACACACACACACACACACAGCACCGGATAGACTTTCACCGGACGGACTCGTGCTCAGTTAGAAAAGAGCAAAAACCTCCTTGAATACAGCAGTCAGACTGCATATCATTTCATGAAACAACTATTTTCTGTTTTCTCTTTTGATTGGTTTCTGCTGCGATCACCTCTGATGAAGCGTGTGTGTGTGTGTGTGTGTGTCCATGTGTGTGTGTGTGCATGTGTGTCTTTGCGTGCACACGTGTGTGTGTGTCTGTGTGTGTGTCTGTGTGTGTCTGTGTCTGTGTGTGTGTGTGTTCCTCAGGAGGACGCGCTCCAGAAGGAGGGTCACATGCGCTGGGGTGACGGGTTTATCCTGGTGTATGACATCACGGACCGCGGGAGCTTCGAGGACGTGGCTCCTCTCAAGGGCCTCCTGGAC
>NW_025047891.1:452500-455000 GCF_018831695.1 Puntigrus tetrazona
AAGTCGCTGAATATTAAATGACAAACATGAAACTGATTTATGAACAAATAAACCACAGTCACAGCTGTTCATATTAAACACGATTGGTTTTAATAGCATTTCCATTAACCAGAGACAGAATATAAAAAATAAAATCAAAACCAGAACGAAGAGAGTTTAAAACACATTAAGACACACGTAAAGCAGTGAGACACAAACACAGACTCGTCATGCCAGTCACCGCGAATCACTCGATTCACTGAGTCGATTAGAATCCACTCACGGATCTTCTGCTCGCGATTTCATAGTTTCATCTGCTTTCATTCACACGACCTCTGATTATTAACTTCATCTCCTCAGACGTAAATGAAAACACCTCTCACAATTCATGCAAACGTTCCTGACGACAACAACACTGCGATCCACACGGAGCTCCGAAAACAAGTCCGAACGAATCAAAAGAATCGTACAAAAAAGGCTCCGCGTCACAAAATCTCGAGTACGTTTTGATTAATAGTTCGTCGGAGGCACAGAACACGATCAGAAGGACCTCAAACACGAGCTGAAGGAATCAAGACACATGAAGCGTTTGAATCACGCGATTCGTTTGTTTTATGGCTTCGCTGCGCGCGATTCAGTGCGATTCATTCGAACGGAAAGAGAACGGCACGTCAGAAAAAAACAGCAAGTCGATTTCCACAAAACACTTCAAGAGTTTGGTCCATTTCAAGAAGCCGAACTTAAGCTAAAATTAAACACGCTACTGTACAATATTAATGTGAATATTAAGTATGAACAAAACCTCCCCGGTTCGTTAATGAACTGAAAGACTGAACGTAGTGTAAGCGAGCGACTCGTTTAACAGACAGAAAATAGATTTAAAGAACGTTTTGCCAACGTTCCCTTTCAGGTCATTCCCGAACGTCCGTTTTTTTTATATTCTTGCTTAAGAGAACGTCTTTTTTCGCAAACATAACGGAAACGTTGCGGCCGAATGTTCTCTGAACGTTCCGAAACAAACAGCAGCATTTAAAAAAAGAACGTCGGATGAACGTTACACCACAACGTTTCAGCCAAAAACCTTCAATGTTTTCTATTGAAGAACTGATAAGGAACGTTGTATCGATGTTACTGGAAGAACGTTTGCTCAGCGTTCCGAGAACATTCCCGTTAGCTGAGAGCGTGGTGTTTCATTGCTTCGTGAAGAATTCGAGCTGAGAAGCGCTCCAGAAGAAGCTGGAGGAGATGGAGGCGCTTCATAAAGGGAAGGTGGATGGCCGGAGGAAGACGGAGCTCTATTCCTTCACGGGAATATTGCTGCTTGATTCTGCTTTGCATCAGATCTGACGATGGCTTTAGACTCGATACCAGGACACACATCAAAGGAGTTCATCACAGCGGCTCTCAACATCCCCCACGCAACACGGCGGCCGAAAACCATGAAGGCCCGTTTCTCGCCGTTTTGAGAAAACGACTAATCGTTTCCAAGGTTTCTAAGTATTTTCAGAAAGTTTCGAATCATTTTGAGACGTTCAGTCGTTCTTACGAGGAACCTTCTCATTATTCGGAGGACGTTTTTAGTTATTATGAAATGTTAATTCAGTATGGTGAGAAATGTATTCGTTAGTAAGTCATTATTTCGATATATTTTTTCCCATGAATATGATGATGTATTTACTCGTAATTATGAGAAAGTTTCTTATTTTTATGGCAGGGTAGTTAATGTGAGAAAAAAAAAAAGACAAAATATTTTAAATTATTTCAGGAATTTCAGGAATCTAAAGGAATTTCAGGACAAACAAAAAAATTTTTTTTTCTGTTTTTAAACAAGTCATAATCATAAAACAAAATCTCATTATTATGACTCATTATTATATATATATTTTAGTTTTTCTCAGAATTTGTCAGGAAGGGGCCTCCATGCTGTACTCTAATGACAAAAAACACTGCTTTACAGAAGCTAGAACTCTATATATATGAATACAATTATAACAAAAAACTATATACAAATCATAATAAATAATAAAATGAATATAACTAAGTAATATAAGAATAATTAAATCATTTCATAAGATCCAAGAACAATGAATAATGAATTATATGCTTCTTCCACTTAATGGAATAAGATTTTAAAATAGTTTTAATTATATTCCACCTAATTTAAACTTTTAATACGTTTTCCAAGACGGCGAGAACCCTGAAATAAAAGTGATTGTTGCTGAAGAAACAACATAAAAGAAGTAAACAAGTAATGTCAGATTTCATCTTAACTTCAGGTCTTTTTGGTTTCCTTTCGTTAGTTGAGACTGCAGCGACACACACCTGAACACACACACACACACACACACACACACACACACACACACACACACACACACACACACACACACACACACACACACACACACACACACACACACACACACACACACACACACACACACACACACACACACACACACACACTAGTGCTGTCAGCTGATTCTGATGAAGCCTGCATCACTCATTCTCTTATCTTCCA
>NW_025047891.1:462500-505000 GCF_018831695.1 Puntigrus tetrazona
CACACAGGCGTCTGTGAAAGTGCCCTTATGAGGGCAGGTTTGGCTGAACACAGCAGTGTTTTCGTCTACGCGAGACGACCGGCCCATTATCTGTCTCCGTCTGAAGGGCATCACCACATCCCTCGACATTCCCAGACAAACCCTCCGGAGGAGCTTCCCGCTGCGACACACACCTGACACACAGCGGTGTGTGAGCAGAACCTGACGCTCGACGACAGCCACAACACAAGTGTGACTGCTGCTTTAAACGAGAACAGATGCGGTGCGCACTAATGAGGGCTCAAATGACTTCCAGATTAAGGAACTCTTTCCTTCCAAAGCCATTAGACTTTTAAACAGACAGCCAGAGGACAGAGCGCTCTCATCCGTCTCGTACTAGACCTGGACCTGCTTCTGCTGCTGTTTTATCGAGCAGCTTCATCTCAGTTTGCACACGTCACTGATCTGCTCTAGACGTGTACAGACACAGTCCTCAGAAATAGCCAACAATACACTGTGTGGGTCAAAGTTAGACAAAAATCATTAGGATATTAAGTAAAGCTCATGTTTCATGAAGATACACTGTAAATGTCCTACCGTAAACATACAAAAGCTTCATTTTGATCACTCATATTTATTGCTAAGAACTTCATTTGGACAACTTTAAAGACGTTTTCTCAACGTTCAGGTTTTTTTGCTTCCTCAGATATCAGATTGGAAATATCGTCCGATCCTAACAAAGCAGTGGAAAGCTATTTATTTAGATTCCAGGTTATTTAGATTTTATGTATAAATCACTCTCCATGTTCACATATTTCTAAATTTGTATTTTTATTATGTGTGTGTTTTTGCACTTGTCCTGGCATCACCGTGGACTTGCTGGACTGCTGGGAATCTTGTTTTCCTCGCTGTGACAATAAAGGCTTTGACTTTGGCTGAAATGAGTCGCTCTTCCGCTCTGAAGGGTTAGAGGCAAACACTGCAGACTCACACGTCTGTAAGAGCTTCACAACACGCTCTCATTTACCGCAAGCGACGGGCGACGGGTAGACGAGAGTGAAAACAGACGGAGTAATAGTGAAACAGACGGGGGGTGTTTCCCAAACGCTCCGGTGTGAGATTCCAGACTCACCTGAAGCACAGCTGCCTTCAGACCAGTGTTTAGAGCTGTCTATCACTCCTCCACCCTTCCATCTATCATCCATCCATCTATCATTTGTCATCCATCTATCATCCATCCTCCCTCTCTCCCTTCATCCATCCATCTATCATCCATCCTCCATCCATCCATTCGTTTATCCATCCATCTATCATTCGTCATCCATCCGTCAACCATCAATCCTTCCATCCATCCACCCTCCCTCCCTCCCTCCCTCCATCTATCCATCCACCCTTCCATCTATCATCCATCTTCCATCCATTCGTCATTCATCCATAAATCCTTCCATCCTCCCTCCATCCATCCATCCATCCATCTGTCATCCATCCTCCATCCATTCGTTTATCCATCCATCTATCATTCGTCATCCATCCGTCAACCATCAATCCTTCCATCCATCCATCCATCCATCCATCATTCATCCATCTACATATCTAGCTATCTAGCTGGCTAGCTAACACTAGCACATTTACAGATATGTTGATTAATGTCTGTTATCCTATAAATAAATGAAAAAGAAAATCCTTGCTATTGTAAACAAAACAAATCTCTCTCTCTCTCTCTGTCTCTCTCTGACAGGTCTGTCCTGAATCATGTCAGTCTGAAGCAGATCTTTCATCATGTTCATGGTAACTGTCTGTGTTGAATAGAGCTGAATCTCGTCAGCGCTACAGTGAGTCAAGTCTGAAATGATGTTATATAAGATCTGCTGTCAGATTGAGTGACGGACGCTCGCACGTATCTTGTAATTACAGACGAACGTGTTCTGATGCGCTTCTGAAACAAACGCGTGTGACGTCTGATGAAGCTAGGGATCATACAGGAGCCGAGCGAGGAGCTCTGATGCCCACTTATGGTCAAACGCAGGTGGGGATCTCCTCAGGCGTGTGAACACTGGTATGTCCAGCCTGAGGAACGCGAGGAACGTGTCCAGCACAGATCCTGATTGATGAGTCCCGATGTCAGGCCGCTGACAGAACATCTCTCTCCAAGGATCTGCCATCTGCTTTCATTCAGGCCTCTGCTCGGGGTCTGGACACATCAGAGAGGAGCTGCAGGTCCGGGAACAGCTGGATGATGCTGTAGATCTATATTTAGCAGCAGACGGGTTCGCTCGGTTTCACTGCTGAGGTTTTTTGAATCTCCACAGCTGCTCGTATCTCCTGAAGGAGCTCACAAACAGACTCATAAAAGCTGAATGTAAAGTTAACGCTCTGATTGTAGCTCTAGCAGCCGGTTGCACACAACGCGTTTTCCAATGCGCTAGATTTACAGTATATCTTGTTTACAATAACAAGTTGCCATGACAACTGTCACGGCAACATGCCGTTTTTTTCCCGAGCGCTTCGTCTGAGACTCTTAGGACCGTTCACACAGAAAGAGTTTGTCAGCGTGCTACTTCTCCATGTGCATGACCGAGCACAGGAATGGTTTATAAAACATATGTAGCGCAGAACGCGCGGGCGTCAAGACGCCATTCAAAAAATACAATAGCAAGTTGCCATGGCAACTGTTTAAAAAAAAAAACATACTGCTTTTATACTGTTTTCAATTAACAGCGCCTCCTCTGCCATGTTGCCATCAAATGAAACATCTGAATACACCGACGCCTGGCTGATGTTTATGATGGAAAAAGCTCCTCCACCTCTTACTATTATTTATTAAGCAAAAAGAAGAGGCTGTGAAATTTCCGTAAAAACTCCTCAGCTCAGTTCCAACCGAATAAAGAAATCGTATAACTCCTTCAGTTCAGACAAAGTTGTGAAGCCTCATAATAAAAACTGAACTGATGTAATCAACACGCGCTCTTCTGATCGGTCCTCTGCTCTCAAAAGCAAAAATAATGAGCATAACAGTTCAAATTTAACTTGAAACATCATTTAGATTGAGTACTTGTATGTGACAAGCCGTAGAGGATCACACACGTCCATCTAGTGTTTAAATATAAATCAGTGCACTGGTTTAAAGTGACCTGAACGCAACACGAAGGGTTAAATATCCATTTTCACTGGAGAACACGCCACGCTACGTAAATAACAGCTGGCTTTCAGTAACAGACTGTGTTTGTTTGAGTGTGAGGAAACACCCGCAGGGCTCCGTCCAGTTCACCTCAAACACACCCGCCGGTCAGAGCTGACCACAGCACACACACACACACACACACACACACATCCAGCGAGCTCATAAACACAAGAAAACAACCCAAGCTTCGCTCTTACTCTGAACTGGGTGGCGTTCACCAAGTGAAGATAAATACAGCCTACTTTTGTGCCTGAAGCCTTTTGTCTTTGTAACAAACTGATATATTAATGCTTTTTAAAAGACGTTTAGGTGTACAAGTGTTTACAGTATGTGAAAAAAACTCTTTAGTCATAACCAGAGCCGTTTTTACTTCCAAATATTTTGATGCTCTTTTTTTGGATACTGTTACTTAAATATGTAATAGTCAGCTGATTCACTGCTGTTTTCTTTCCTAGGTAAAGTCCACCTCCTTCCCACACCATGTGAGAACACAAAGCGTTCAGTGTGTGAGCGAACCGCCCGAATGAATCAGACTGATTCACAAACAAATTCAGACTGATTTAAGGCCTATTGTTCTATAAACAGGTATTTTTTAGTTTGATCTTATTCGTATTTGTCATCCTATCCTATCAAAATGCTTGCAAAAAGTTTTGGAGGCAATGTAAATGTCATTTACTGTGAATTATTTTTTAACACACACAGATTTCAGAAGCTAAGTCCATTTCAGTAACGGCGAGGCCGCTGGTCGTAACTCTAAGCTAAACTTCTCAGAGACAGCGTGTGTTTGACAGGAGCATGTTCTCATCGGTGTGTGTGTGTGTATCTACAGCTCCAGCTTCCTCCACCCACCAGCGCTGACACGCGCGACCTCCGACCTCCGACCCGGACCGGACCGCTGAGTCACTTTAATGCCAAACTACCTCATTTACAGGAAAGCCGAGCGTCGCACTGAGCATGTGCAGAGAGGCTCTTCTACGAAATTCAGGAACATCTGCCTATTTATGGACACGTATACAATAAGAGGGGAGTCTGGGTCATCCGGTCAGAGACCCGGCTGGACTCGGGGAGCTGCATCTCTATAAAAACACAGGCCTTTCCTCTGAGTCACAGACATTTATAGATCACGTCTTTGCGCAGCCATCGCTGTATAAGAGCCACAGCTCTTCCTGCTCATCCCCCCGAGACGACTGCATTCAGATGCACAAAAATGGACGTTCCTGCTCCTCAAATGATGCTTATTTAGATCGGTGGTGTATGGGAAAACGCTGAAATGAGTTTTGCGCCAGAGCCACTAAAGTTCAAAATAAGAGCATTGAAGAGTTTTAAGAAGCCTTTTCGTAAAATGCGTTAGAAAGGTGTTTATATTTTCAGAAATAACTTCAATGCATTATGTTTTCAGATTCCTGGTTATAACTGGTCATGTTTTAATGCATTATATTTTCTATAAAATTTAATTTAAGTTTTCATTATTTTCATCATATGACAATTAATGCATTAAAAATACTTTTATAACACATTGTATATAAATGCTTCAAGTGAAGCTCTTTTATATTTGTTGACATAAAATATTTCAAAAATATTTTATTTCAACTAGTTGCCAGGTTCTCACTTTCATTTACTTTAATTTGAAGTACTAAAAAAATAATAAAATTAGAATTCATTGTAAAATAAATAAATAAAATGAAAGGGAAAAAAGCAAAAGGACAAAACATGACAAAAATGACTAAAACTTTAAATTCAAAACATAAATTATAAAAATAAAATAATAAAATTGCTAAAATCCAAATATTAAGAAAAACTATATAGGCAATTTGCACAACACAATTACTTTTATTTTAACTTAAACTTTAACGAAAATGAAAAAGAAGATACAAACACAAAAAATCTATATATAATATTATAATAAAACTTTCATCATGTTCTCAAGCCAGAGACATCTGCGACACTATATTTCATATTTCTGGATTTTTTTTTACAGTCTGAAAACAATACTCAGTAAAAATGATAAGAAAGGTCTCAAAGTGACGCTGCAGATTGTGTGAAGATTGCTTGACAGATTCATTCTCATGGTGATTCATCACGTCCTGCGATCGAGATGATCACGGCCAGCTCAGAGTCACACTGGAGGATTATGGGATTGTGATCTGGGCTTACACGGGCACTTCTGACCCACGACCCCATCAGATCACAGACAGGCTCTCACACAGCTCTCTGCTGCGGGTTCCATCACAGAGCAAAAGAAAATCTGAGTAACAGCACAATGCTCGGTCTGAAAAGCCAGACGGAATCTGACATAATCGCATTTAAATATTTGCAAAATGATGAAATACTTGCACTGGGTGTCTACTATTAAACAAGTCATCATGCAATACGAGTTTAATACAGACCACAAGGAAAACATGAGCGAAGCACAGGAGTATGGACATCAGCAGACACACATCACATTCACTCAGTGAGAAACACACATCCACACAGAAACTGAGACTACTGGAAATATAATTCATCTCAACGTAACTCAGATGGGCTAAAGAAAATTAAATAAACGTGTGTATATATGTTTATATAATAAATAGATTATATTATATTAATATGTATGTATGTATACATAATCAATACACACACACACACACACATATATATTTTTGTATATATTATTAAAATATATTTATTCTTCTCTCCGTATGTTTCATTAAATGAACGCACACAATCATATCTTTAACTAAAATTTAAAAGAAAATTAAAAATTAAGATGCTCTCAGAATATATTTCATATATATTTATAATATATCCTCCATATATTTCATTCCAATAAAATACACTGACACAAGGCACAATAGAAGTATTTTTTTTCTATAACATGTATTAATAATTTTTATTATTATTATTATTATTTTGCTTTGGAAGGTTGAAAGTAACATTTTTCAATATTTCAGTGAGCTTTCCGATTTATAACATTTTGCATATATTTAACATCTGGCAATATACATAGATACATACATATATATATATATATATATATATATATATATATATATATATATATATATATATAGTCATATGGGAAATGTATTATCGTTTCTACATAATACCATGGCTTCCATTTGTGTTCTATTATTGCTAATATTTTCCATACTAATAAGAAAGATAAACTTCATCCTGGCAGGTCAGATGAAAGAGACCTAAAGCCGTTCGCCGAGTCTGGTTTGGATGAGTTTAGAGTCATAACACGGGGTTCACGCGCTCTTTCCACAAAGACTCGTTTTTCCGCCTCGATCTGCTGCCTCATAGTGGAAAGCTCAAAAACAGAGGCGAAAAACATCATTATGAGGTCACTTCCATTACGTCATGCGCCTGTAATGTTAATCGGCGCGCGCTGTGATTGGTCCGCGGCTGCAGCGCTCGCCCGTGACGCGCGCGAAGGCGCATTATATTCGGAGTCCGGAGCGCGCTGACAGCAGTGTTTAGTGTGACAGCCGCGCGCTCCCTTCAGAATGAAGCCTTGTTTTGTGCTCGCGATCCTGCTCGTCTCTCTCCTCTGTACGATGTACCCGGCGTCAGAAGCGTGTTCATGCGCGATGTCTCATCCACAGGACGCGTACTGCCACTCCGACATCGGTAAGAAACGCGACTGTGTGTGTGTGTGTGTGTGAGAGCGATACCGTTCTTCAGCATGACTTGTTCGTAATGCACGCGTTTGATGACAGTATGGCTCGCGCGTTATGTAACGTTTCTCGCGCGGCTGCTCAAGTAACGCTTCGTTCGCGTCCGCTTGCCCGTTTGTTTTCTCTCGAGCGGTCCTTCAGACTCCTTCAAGTGCGTCACTGCGCGCTTTCACCCAAGTTCGCGGAGAAAGAGTTCGCGGTATCCATGGCAACAAACGCGCGAGAACGCTACCAGAAACGCCGTTTTCTTCACACTAGATCTTCCCGCTAAAGAGTTGTTTGGGGGTTAAAGGTCCGACTTTGGAGTGTTTCTGAATGATAGAGAGTGACACAATTACTACAACTTGAGTAAAATAAAGTAGAAAAATAACACGATGAGACAAACATAAAATAAAATGTAAACTACAATCATCCTAGTAAGGGCCACTGATGCTTTGTGCATTGAAGATACACACACACACACATATATATATATATATATATATATATATATATATATATAGATGTGTGTATGTATGAATGAAACCAATTTAGAACGTAAAATATTAAAATAAAATGTTGGTCAAAGCTTTGCTCGTTGAAGAGCATGCTTCAGATCTGAACCAGCAGAAAACCATTAAGACTCACTTCATAACAGAACTAAGAGCGCTAATAATAGATAAACGTGTATGAAGGGTTCAGTCTGTTCTAAAACTCTACCGCTGCAGTATGCACTTCCAGAACCATAACTATTATAATAACTACTCACATCCAAACCAGTGGACTAGAACTGATAGCATGCTCCACTTGCATTCTGTGCTTTAAAGTCAGATCCTTCATAGCTACAAAAAAATGCACTGAAAGTTATTTGAACAGGAATGTTGACCATTTCATCATGCTCTGAAAGTGATAAACTATCTTCGTTTTCCTCAGTGGTCGTCGGTCATATAGTCGTAGCGTGAACGTTCTGTTCTCCTGAAGATTCATGCTAGAACGACAAGCTGATTAGCATCCACACTAACTAAAATAAACTTAAGTGCAGCTTGCGCTTTAAAGGCAGATTGATTCTGATTGGTGGACAATTTGTTTCATTCTTAAGCAAGAAATATGCTACGATGATAATCATAATAGACAGTAATGTTTTGTTTGTTGTAAGTGTTCTTCACTTTCATTCATGCAACATCATTTTCAGACTTTAAAGCAGGGTTGATTCTGATTGGCTGTCAGTGTTTTTACCGTTCTCTGCTCTGAAAGTGAATCCAGTCGTTCTGGTCACACACTCATAACTGGAACACCATGGAGATTAGCGAATGATAACGTTACGTTTATCCTAAGTTTTTGTTCTCCGTTGTCTAAAATGCCGAGACCTTTTAAAGCAGGATGGATTCTGATTGGCTGTCAGTGTCTGAATCATTCATCAGGGTACTCCTTGGGTGAGATTATTCTTGTGTCATCAGTTAAATCATTGTTAAAGCTGCTAGAGCTGCACCATTCATCTTTAAAAGGTCACAACCTGGACTGAAACACCACGTGATCTCCTCTGTGAATGTCAACAATTCATCACTGTCTATTAAACCACGAAGTCTTACAATCATTCATGAGAGTGTCTATCAATCAAAACGGAGCAGATCACCCTGTTGAAAGTAACTGGAGCTTTTAGTCGAATGTCTCATCGTTTCACCACTAGGTCGTGACAAGTGAGTGTAAAAAACAGTATTTGGCAATGAATCATTTATTCGAGAGATTCGCTCAAATACACTGATTCATCCAGTGTTTATGAGTGAGTCATTGAATCATTCATTCAAACCAATTGCTCTTAATTTATATATTTATAAAAATGAACCTATATATATATATATATGTGTGTGTGTGTATAAAACACTTAATCATGGTTAATGGCACACAAAAATAGTTAGCCTAATATGTGTGTTCTGTGTATATTTATTATGTATACGTAAATGTACACACATATATATTTTATTATATTATTTTTAATATTATATGTTTATATTCATATAATCTATATCATAAAAATAATATATATATATATATATATATATATATATATATATATATATATATATATGTGTGTGTGCCTGTGTTTGTTTTTATCTGTAAAATAATTAATATGCACAGCACAGATACATATATTAAACAAAAACTTTTATTTGGGATGCGGTTTATTTTTGCGAGTAAATTAAAGTTCAGTTTATGAAGTTCAGGATTGTGGGAGAATAGCAATCTCTGTTCGAGACAACAAGACCCTGATTCTCAGTTGATCCAGAATCATGATATTCCTGTAGAATCAGATCGAGTCCTCGTCCAGTTCTGAGTGGGCTCGGAAACGCTGTGGCTTTCATTCAAAACAAGGGTCAACTTGAGACCGTGACTTTGAAAGCGGTTTCCTTTGGTAATCCACGCTCACCTGCGTCACCAGGCACCTGTCAATCATCTCCCAGCAGCCTCTGCTCAGCAGCAGCGACACACACACACAGCTCGGCTCATGAGCGTGGAAACCCGAGCCCAGCGTCTGGTTAAGAGGCCACGTATGACTTGCATACTGATGATGTGTTTGTGGATAAACTAGATATTGAGATGTCCCATAAAATGTGACTTTGGCTTTGTGCTGGTATCCATGCTGTATGAAAGGCAAAGACTGCAGCTATTGTGAGCGTGTCTGAATCGCTGGCCGGACGCCACATTTCCTCCAGTACTCCTTAGCTTTCTGCTGCCATGTGTAACATATTTCGAGGGGCATCAGATGGACTGATGGCTGCTGGGTAACAAAGAGCTGCAGAGGAGGGCAGTGCTGGAGAATATATATATATATATACGCTCCATCTTTTTTATTTTAGTTTTGCCAAAAACTGGCTCATATGAGTATATTAATCAATACTCAAAAATCTGCTTTCGTGACAGACGAAGACACAAGAAACATGAAATACAGTGCTTATATTTAAAAAAAAAAAAACGCTGACATTTTCTAATTTCATCCAAAAGTGTACTAAAATAATTATAATAAAGGTTTCGGTAGCCAAAGACGAAACGAGAAAGTTATGCTTATTTAAGTTAGGTTCATTAATAATATTTAATTAATAATAAACCATCAAATAAAACCTGAGTTGTATACAAACATTTTAATAATTTTTATACTTTTTATACTTTATAGATTATGTAGCCAAAAACTAAAAAGGAAAATTATGCTAATTTAATTCATTTTATTTATTTTTTTACATTAAATTAATAATAAACCATCAAATAAATTCAGACGCGTATACAAACATTTACATTTATTTTTATACTTTTTCGTGATATAATTATGTTTCTACTGCAATTCGATTTTGAAATGTATTTAATAATGAATTGGTTTTAAAACTAGATTTTTATTTAGCCAAACAACTTAGGTTTAGAAAGTTAAGAATGCTAATTATAATAATCAACACTAAAATAAAAGTTGAGACATTTTATATTCACATTACTAGCAATAAATCTAAAAATAACACTAGTGTTTTCCATTAAATAATAAGACAACACTAAGAGGTTATGCGCTTTTATTCATGACTCTGTGTTAGCTGTGTCTGAACGTCTACCTGTCCGACGGGGCTCGTTTCTTTCATTACCCTTCAAAGCGTCGGCCGGAAGATGACTCATGTGTTCAAGCACCTCGCTCTGTGATCAACTCAGGGGAGATGAATCACTAATGCGCAAATGTGAGACTGAAACAACACGAGAAAGCTGTGAAACAGCACCACGGCTTCAGACCCACACAAACACCAGAGACACTTCCAGCAGGAATACATCTAGGAAGTCATCACTGAGTAAATGACTTCACAAAATAGTCCCTTATTTAAAACTAAATAACTGCAAACGTAATCTTGATTAGCCTCGGAATGAGATTATTCTTGTTTCCTCAATGGCAGATGTTTTTAAAATTGACTTAAATGCATCCTGTCTTGAGTATTTGTAGATATCTGTACTAAAACGAGATCATTTTTATTACCCCAATGGCAGATCTTTCTACTAGGTTTAAGCAAACTAAATTTGGATGGTATAAAAACAAGACATAATATATTATTTTTTTTACTTGTCCTGATATTTGTAATAGTTTTAAGCACAACTTGGATACTATTTTCAAAATACACCTTCTTAAGTAATTTCACTTGTCAAAAATGTGTAGATATTTGTACTAGAGAACAAGACAAAAGTGCTAGAGCAAGGCTACTGTTTAATAACTCCACTGGAAGATCTTTCTACTAGGTTTGAATAATAATGTTCTGACAGTTTTCCAGTAAATGCATCCTGATTCAAGAATTTGTAAATATTTTCACTAGAAATCAAGGCGCTAAAACAAAATTAGTTTTCATACCCCACTGGCAGATCTTTTTACTAGGTTTAAGCAAAAACACAATTTTTTCCAGAAAACAAGACGTGATTTCACTTAGATATTTATCCTAGAAAACGCTTAGAAGAGACTGATGTTCTGCGGTGTAGGCCCAGTTGGCAGAGCTTCGGGAAGCGCTCTATTCAGCGCTCTATTCAGTCCGGAGCGGCGCACTAAAGGCCTTTCAAGCTCCAGATTAGTGTTTTGCCCTACACTTTGGCCCCTGGAGAGAAAGGCCCCGCCAGCGGAGGTCTGGTTCCCATCTGACGTGGAGATGGGGTGAGAGCGCTGGGCGGCCCGCACCGGCCACAAAACCACCAGCATCTTCACTTAATCACTTAAAAGAAAGAGACTTCCATTAAAGTGCACCACGTTTCGTAATTAAAAGCCGTTGCTTGCTAAAAATGTCTTGCTTTCCAATACTCTACTTTGAATTACTCTTACTTGAGCTAAAGTAATGTCATTTAGTATTAAATTATATTTAAAATGCAGTGTAGCACGGCAAAAAAGTACAATATTATGATTTGGAATGTTTTCTAAAACACAGATAAAGTACAGACCCCTAAAAAGAACGCTGAAAGCAGAGCAGAGTAAAAATACGTTCAAAATGATCGTCAGTGATCATCGGCTTTTTAAAAAGGTGCTTAAAATCTCTATATTATCACTAAATGCCGGACTCAGCACAGGTCTTTTGATCGTAGGCCTCATTAATCGGAGATGTTTTTAACTGAAGAAAGCATTATTTGCAGATAACCTTGATAATATTTGCTAATCAAAGTGAAATCAAAGAAGATACGTTTTGGCAAAATAGGTTTTGAGTGGAAAAAAACCCCATTACCGTGGATTATTTTGGCAAAATCTGATTTTTTTTGTTGACTGGTGGATGATTTTGACAGTATTTGTAAATGTTTGGTAATACGTGCTTTCCGTGTGAGAATATTTAGTTCCTAAACGAAAGCAAAGCGTGATGAGAAGCGTGTGGATGATTTCTAAATGAAGTCGTGAATCACTCTGCAGAGGAGTTAACCCATTTGCCTCTCAGATCGGCCACCTACTTTCTGAATGTAAGTCAATCTCAGAGCGCCTGATGAATATTCATGAGTCACAGCGGGGCTTTCATCTATGATTCACGGGGCTTATGGGGGGTTACGCTCTTAAATATAGCCACCAGGCGCGGATGGGTGCCGCGGGCCGGGCGCAGGGTACAGTATCTCTGCCATTGAGGTGCACTGAGTTTGGAATTAGGTTACATAAACACTTGGATCAGCGAGAGCGTGGAGTCAGATCACAGCCAATCAGAGCCAGTTCAATGACGCGACCTTTGAACCCCGGAGACGACAACATTTACAGGGAAAAACGTCCGGCGAAGTATTCACTGATCTTTAATAATAATAGTTCATAAAAACACAACTGTTAGCTCGGCTCCATTAAATAATAATAACTGATAAAAGCTTTTAATAATGCGTCGATCAATGTTATAATTAACTTTAACTAAGCGATACATGTTTTAGAAGTATTTATATAATTATTTTTTTGTTTTTTCATTCAAATTTTTTGTTATAATATTTAAATTTTTACAAAATAATTGCATTATTTGTATTTACCATTTTTATACTATTTAAATTTTTATTTTAATGTTTTTCAATGCTTGGAAGCTTTAGATACATTTTTATTTTGTTTTCAGCATTATCTTTTAGAAGGTTTAGAGTGCTTTAGTTTAATATTAAATAATATATAAAATAATATATTTTATAGATTTTATCTATGTTGAGAATGCTTTGGATTAATATTTTAGAATAGATTTTATAATTTCTTTTTTTATGTTTTAGAAGCTTTCAAATGATACTTTGGATTAGTTTTTATTTTTAATATCTGTATAATTTCTATCCATTACTATTTCAGTTTTAGTTATTTTATTACATAAAATTACAAAACTAAGAGAAGTGTTTCTTTTGAAACTAGTTTTTGTATTAAAAGGTTTAATGAAGTACTACTCAATCACTGCGGGAAACAGGAAGTGCTTTCAGGACTCTAGGTGATGGTTGTTGTGTTTGTGGATCAGAAGTGTGTGAAAGCGAGGTATTAGCTGAATAAACGCGAGTGAATGTCAGGAATGAGCTCTCCTCGCCGCTCTGAGGAATGTGAGCCTCACAGAATTCTGGGAAGGAAATTCCAGCGGAGGAAGATAAGCAGCATTCCTGCAGCGTTTCTCTGCCGGAGCAGGTGATCGTTTGTGAGCGAGGCGTCTCGCGCGTTCGGCCGGATCGGGTTACTAAAGGGAAGAGCTGCAGGGGATTCTGGGAAAGAGCCGCTCGTATTGACATGGCCTCATTCTGCTGCGTCTCTGAGGAAGCAGTCTAGTTCCTCAAGACATGAGCTTCTGTCCAACGCTTCACACACACAGAAACCGTCACACACACTTACAGTCGGAAAATACTGATATATGCTTAGAATATATACTTATTTTATAACATACTTCATTTCTTCTAGTCATTTTAAATGGACGCACTAGAATAGCTCAAGTAATTGTTTTTATTTTAATAAGTAAAAATATAAATAATATAGATATTTAATGTTTTATACAAAATAAAATAATATAATAAGAAAAAATCAGTTTATCAATTTATTAAATAAAGCATATATATTTGAAATCTAGAGAAATGTAATAGTACAAAATACATATTAAAAAATAAAATGAATATAATAATACATTGTGTTTTTATTATAAAAATTTGTATGATTGTATTATATTATAAATGTGTTTATTTCCTAATAAATAAATATATACCTACAAAAGGTATTTAAAACATTAATATTAATATTATAAGTATAATATAATTAGTGCTTTCAAATCATTAATCCATTCTAAAAGTTTTTATTTACATAATATATGAATGTGTGTGTGTATATTATATATATATGAGAATAATATATGTGTAAAAATATGTAAATATTTCCTATATATATATATATATATATATATATATATATATATATATATATATATATATACACAAAATAAGTATATACAGCACTAATTATATATATATATATATATATATATATATATATATATATATATTTAATATTAATGTTTTAAACACCTTTTGTAGTTACACAGATAAATATTGGGTAATTACATTCCTAATTTGATTTGTTTTAAATCAATGAAAATCAGATTTCTGATGCGTTTCTCCAGTTCAGAGTAGTTTGAATGTTTAATTCCACTTGTTGCAGTGTATTGTGTGTTTGTATCTGTGCAGCCTTAATTCTGATGTCTTGCTACGGTGTGTGTCGTGCTCTTCATTAACCCTGTGTGTGTGTGTGTGTGTGTGTGTGTGTGTGTGTGTGTGTCTGCAGTGATCAGAGCTAAAATCGTGGGAAAGAAGCTGCTGAGCGACGGTCCGTATGGCACCCTGCGGTACACCGTCAAACAGATGAAGGTCAGTGCATCATCACATCTACCGGCCGCAGACTAAACAAACGTCCCACGATGCCTCAGTGTGTGTGTTTTGTCTGCTGCAGATGTACAAGGGCTTCGACAAGATCCAGCACGTGCAGTACGTCTACACACACGACTCTGAGAGCATGTGCGGGGTCAAGCTCGAGATCAACAAATACCAGTACCTGATCACAGGTGAGAGACGACTGACAGCAGGGAATCATGGGAGAAACACGCTCTCTCCCGTCACGCGCTGCTGGTCATTAACGGGCCCTTAATATTTGACTACATAGTCGTCAACGGCAACCAAACATTACACAAGACACAGCAAATCACATCAGAAATGTGTGACCGACATGCGTTTTTAGTAGCTAGTATAAATAAATAGTATATAATAACGAATAGATAATTATGCATACTGTATAAGTATGTGTGTGTGTGTGTATATATATATATATAAAATAGAGTCATTTAAAATTTCAGGACTTATGTGTAGAGATAATACATATTAAAAAAGTCTGTATTTTCTGTAACTATAAAAAGTAAAAAAATCTATATTATTATATACATTTATAATAAAAATGATATCAATTATTTTATTTACATAAATAATATAAATTTATATATTAAAATATATTTTATATCATAGGTAAAGTTGTCTGTTTTTGCAAAAAAGAGATAAATAATATCTAAATAGCTTCTATTGTCCTCAGCTGTGAGTCGCTTTGCTCAATGTCATTTAAATGCACATATAGATGTATATTAACAGTTGTAGTGCCTCATTAAAGGGTCTGCGTGGAGAAACGTTTGTCCGTCCGTGTTTTACCAGAGGTCATGTGAAGAGAAGCGTGTGACACGCACCTGTTCTGCCAGAGCTCATAATCCACAAACAGTTAAATATAGAGCGCATGAGAACCAGCCCGGAGCACAAAACCAGTCACGAGGGTCAATCCTGCCAGACCGAGATTTATACATCCACAATAACTCACGTCTGATTGGTTAGGATCGGACAACATTAGCACATCTGGAACCTACATATTGGATCTAAAAATGTAGAATTGTGACCCATGCGGTGTATTTTGGGTTATTTCTGCTAATATGGCCGTGCTGCTTCTGTTGTGGCGTGCAGGTCGTGTTCACGACGGGAAGCTCTACACGGGTCTGTGTAACTTTAACGAGCGATGGGAGCGTCTGTCTCTGGCGCAGAAGAAGGGCATCAACCACCGCTATCAGCTGGGCTGTAACTGCAGGGTGAGTTCTTCTCATGATCCCAGGATCCCCGGCCAGGCCAGATGTTTGGCAGGCCGTCTGGACTCGGATCTGAGACGCCGATGTGCTGAGGGATTGTGGGTAACGGCCACGCGCTCCTTATACTGTCTATCATTAGTGTTAGATACGAACTAAAAACCAGCACGGACGGCTTGGCCGAAATACACGTTAAAGCCAGCACGTGTGCAGCTGAATAACGCTCGTCCGTCTCGTTCCCAGATCAAGCCGTGTCATTACCTGCCCTGCTTCGTCACCTCCAAGAACGAGTGTCTGTGGACGGACATGCTGTCTCACTCCGGCTACCCCGGCTATCAGTCGCGTCATTACGCCTGCATCCAGCAGAAGGAGGGCTACTGCAGCTGGTACCGAGGCATGAGCGCTCGAGACAAGCTCAGCATCAACACCACGGACCCCTGAGAGCCGCCTCGGGCCCCGCACCGCCCTCAGACCTTCTGAACACCTCTCTTCTGCTCGTCTGATGCTGAACACCCGACAGCACTCAGAGATTTCACTCCTTGAAATAACTGCTTTCTACACTGAAAAAAAATCTTTTTTTAAGGTAAGTGGTCGCACGCTGTTTATTTTAGCTACATGTCAAAAAAAAAAGTTGAGTTAGTCAACTAAATGCATTTCAATGTAGCTCAAATAAATAGATGGCAAGCACGTATCTTTTTCTTCAGTGTATTTGAATATATTTTCATTTAAAATTTATTCCTGTGATTTTAAATCTGAATTTATAGCATTATTACTCTAGTCACATGATCCTTCATGAATCGTTGTAATATTCTGTTTTGCTGCTTAAGAAACATTTATTATTATTAGTGCAGTCAAATGATTAATAGCGATTAACCGCATCCAAAATGATAATATATGGGTGTGTGATGTGTGTATATTTATAATGTACATACACATGCATGGATATAATAAAAATAAAAAAAAATACAGTATGTATATATATATATATTTATATATAATATTAATTTTATGAACATATATACATATCAAAATACATACTGTATTACATAAGAAATATACACAGTAAACAAAACCTTTTATTTTGGATGCAATTAATTGTTTGACAGCACTAATTATTATTATTATTATGTTGAAAACAGTTTTTTTCAGGTGTCTTTGATGAATAGAAAGTTCATAAGAAGTATACTGACTCCAAGCTTTTGAATGGTATAGCGTCTAATCTTACGAAGCCTTTTTATTTCAAATAAATGCTGATCTTTGGATCTTTCTATTCCTTAAAAATGCACTTAACTGTTTTTGAATATTAAAAATAACAATAATAATCTTTTAAAAATGGGATCGCGTGACACTCAAAACTGGGCTAATGATGCTAAACCATCCGCTCTGATCACAGCAATGAATTATAAATCAAAATCTATTCAAACAGAAAGCAGGTATTTTAAACTTTGGCTGAGATAAAGGCAGAAGAGACTTCTGGGTTCAGAAGCGTTTGACTGGTGGTGTACCTCACCGAGCACACGGAGCCGTCCGCATTAACCAGATTAAATATGAAGTAATTTATGAACGCAATAAACCCCGCTCTTTTATAGTGATGTACTGCTTTTTAAAACATGATTTCATCTGCTATTGTATATGTGCGTGTGCCAGATTTATACTGTTCCATATCTATTTATGATCGTGCCCGAACCGCTCCGCTCGCTCCGGCACAGACGCAGAGAAATTATTCTTTTCCTTCTTGCTGTTTATGATATAAGCTATGAAATTGTGATTTAGTATTTTTGTATTACTTTAAAGCAAAGATTATAAGCGGTAGATCGATCACGTCTTTTCTACATCTAGACTGTACACGTGTCTAAAATGTGTTTCTAATGGGAAAGTCAGATCGGGAGGTACGGATGTGTTCCTGCCACTAAACTGTTGATTTCTGCTCCATTCCTGCGCTGGAGTCTCGGCCTCCGGCTCCTGTTTTTATAACATGTTCATATTCTGTCTGTAACACAACATCTGCTCAGATCAGACCCGTCTGACTCTCACCGAAGAGACTCTGTGTGTGTGTGTGTGTGTGTGTGTGTGTGTGTGTGTGTGCGTGTGTGTGTGCGTGTGTGTGAGACAGATGACCATTTTTCAATCGATTCGATTCGATTTTTAATTTCTTTGTTTTATATTTTTATAATAAACTTTGTGAAAATGGCTTTGTGACTCTCTTGATATTATTATTCCGGGAAAAATATATATATATGCTCATCCGAGACTTATTTATTTTGTTATTGCATGCAAGTGAATGGGTGCCGTCAGAATAAGAGCCTGATAAAAACATCAGAATAATCCACAGCAGTCCGGTCCATCAGTGAACATCCAGAGAAGACGGAAGATCAAACTAATCCAGCATTAAGATGCGTTTAACTCTTCCTCCAGTGAAAAAGCTTATATAATGTTGTTTCTCACATCAAAAATCCTGACACTGTAAGTGCTTGATTGCAAATAATTAGACATGCCTTGTGATTATTAATATTTAATAATGAATTCCAGAAAACAGAATTTTGGAAAAAATAATGGATTTTATATGGCCATAAAATTCACATTTTTGCATTTTCTTTTGCAAAATCATTTGTTTGAATTATTTCAATTAATTAATGTGCTTTTTGATTGTAACGGCTTCATTTAACCATTAAAAAAGTCAAAAATTAAATACAGAGAAATTAAAATTAGGAAAAAAAATGCAATTTGGGAAAAAAATGTATGGATTTCAAAAAATTATATTTTAACTGTCAAAGTTTTAATTATCTGAATGAATTAGGTGTTTTCTGATTATTATGACGATTTAACCATCAAACAAACCTGAAGAAACATTTAAACAGAAAAAAATGTAAAACAGAATTTGAGTAAAAAATGCGTAGCACCCTAAAAATCAATGAAATCAATGAATAAATGATGCATGCAGGACGTATGCTGGAAGAGTTATTATGGACTAGTTAAAAACATCTTAAAGCTGGATTAGTTTGATCTTCTGTCTTCTCCAGATGTTGACTGATGGACCGGAGCGCTGCGGATGTTTTTATCAGACTCTCATTCTGACGGCACCCATTCACTTCCATTGCAGACACATTTCTCCAGATCTGATCTGGGACGGCCTGTATTAGTGAACAGGTTGGAGACTCACCATCTGTGTATGGTTGGGGAAGAAGGTTTGCTCGTTGAGCGGGAACTTCTCTGGACCCAGAGTCTGGTAGAGTTTGATCATGTGAGAGAACTGCAGAACAAGACACACAAACACAAACGACTCATTATTATAAAGAACACAACAAACTCTCCCATCAAAACTCACTCAACTTCAAAAATGAGTTTACTCCAAGGAAGTACTGGAAGGAGATATCATGTGAGTTCAGTCCTGATAACACTGGATGTTTTGTCTTCTTCAAGAGTAGTTTTGTCTGAGTTTGCTCTGAAACAATTGCAAAACCATGCTTTTCAGTTTAACCCTTTTTTATTCAGTTCATCTAAGAGCAAGAAAAGCCTCTATATGAAAAAAAAAAAAAAGAGTTTCTGAAGGTATGAAAGATGATTTTATTTATAGTAAGCAAACTAAGCTTTGACTAACAAAGTATTTTGGTTTTATCAGATAGTTTAGCTTTTATTTATGGTTCAGTTAACTTATAAAAACACAATCAATTCCAAATTAAATAATATTTTGGTTCATGCCTAAATAAAATACAATCGATTGAGCAGTTTTATTTTAAAACGATTTGTTTATTTGTTTCTATTTCCTCATTTAGCTTTGTGCTTTTGTGTTCTTTTTTTCAGTTTTAGTTATCTTGGTAAAATGAAACAAGTTCATAGAGATCTTTATATTTTATTATTCATGGTAATTTTATTAATTCTAGCTATCTATAACAATAGAATAATGTAATCAAGTATGGTTTTAATGATAATAATACATTTTTATATTGTAAGAAAGTCTTTGATGAACAAATATTTACGGTTTTAGCTTTGAGATTTAAACCAAAGCATAAATACAATTTGAGCAAAAGAAACACATTGGATATGAGTTTTATTGGTTTAGGAGCATCACTAAGAGACTTTGACGCACCACCCAGGGTTTGCTGCAGAAGTTGTAGATGGAGAAGAGCGAGTTGACGCTGGGAACGGAGCCGTAGTGCAGGCCGATCACCAGGCTCCTGAAGTCCTCGCCCGGGGTCATGCTGTAGGCGTGCTGCCGGACCAGAACGAAATCCGGCCTGAACGATCTACAGGGAAAACACAGAGCTATTACGCTAAACCCAATCAAACCATTGGTACAGGAGCTAGGAGAGCGTCTATACAGTAACACCTTCAACTGTAAAAGGACTGTAAGAAAAGGTATTATTGAAAATGCACATTGTGTGGCAGCAGGTGGCGCTTCTGGACCGGCAGACATTTAAACGAAAGTCCCTAAATTGAAGACCCCGTGAAATCATAATTAAGACTTTGTTGTATAATTTGAGATTTAAATGAGCTACATCTGAGTTCAAGACTTTCTGAGGACCTGCAGAAACCCTGGGGATGGACATCTGTCACACAGGCTGAAGATCCAGAAACAACGTGTGTGTGTGTGTGTGTGTGTTTCATCTTCATGACATGACTGAACACTCCTGGAGGAACATCACACACACACACACACACACACACACACACACACACACTCCAGTCACAGGAATACTTTGGCATCTTTATGTTTTGGCATCATAAAAAACTCACAGATGTGGTGAAGAGCATTGCGCTCTTCTGTCTTTGTTCAGCATGCTTTCACGCTGCAAAAAAATTTCTTCCTTAGTTTTTTTTTTTGTACAAATTCTTGAATCAAGATGCATTTACTGGACAAGTAAAACGATTCAAGATATTATGCCTTGTTTTCTAATATTTTTAGTAAAAAACAAGACAAAAATACTAAGGAAGAAAATCTTTTTTGCAGCGCAGATACTTTTAAGCAAGAGGCATTTACATTGCTTTAGATATTTAGACGTGTGTGTCTTTAATATCAGTGTTTTGCATGTAATCAAATTAAAAACAAGAGAATAATCTGAAGGACAAAACACTGATATTAGGGACACAGTCTATGAAAACAAATCTTAAGAAAGTATGTGGTGCAATCAAGGTTTTTTAGAAATCGCACAGAAGCACATTTTTTGTGGGTCATGCTTGATTAAAAGTGCCAGTAAAGTCATTCATAATGTTGCATATTTAGATTAATAATGTTACAAAAATCACTGTGAATTCTGAAAAATCTGAGTTTTCAAAGGAATATTGTTTTCCATGTATGTATTAATAATCAGAAATGTTTTCTGAGCAACTAATGTGTGATGATGATTTCTGAAGATCATGTGACCCTGAAGACTGGAGTAATGATGCTGAAAATTCAGCTGCTCTTCACAGAAATAAATGACACTTTAACACATGTTCACAGAGAAAAATGATATTTGGAATTATAATAATATATCACATTTTTACTGCATTTGTGATCAGATAAACACAGCTTTGTGTGTGAGGGCCTGTTTCTTAAAGGGCCGGTTCAGCTCATGCGCACACACACTATTAATAGTGGCTTTTATTAAGCTAGTATAAGATGTCTGCTAAAGTGAGGCAGGTATAAATAATCTCCATGTGTTTGGCAGATGATGGACATGTGAAGCCGAGAGTGTGAGAGGCCCAGACAGGAAGTACATTCTGCAGGCTCCATTACAGCCGCGCTGTTTTCATTAAGATGAGCTTTATTAATACAGCAGCTCAAATCACACGCTTTATTTGCTTTTCAGCCGCGCACAGAAAACCAGCCGCTCGAATCACACATAACTCACATCACAGACGGACAGAGCCGTGTTGGTCTGTGGTTAGTTAGTGGACGAGGTTGCTAGTTAATGCGATCCACTTCATACGTGCACTAAAAACCACCAAAACACAGACTGTGTTTCTAGTCTGAAGAAAACTCATTTGTGTCTGGAAAAACAGTCTGGAATTACAGAGCTGAGATTTGTGATTCATTCGTCATGTACTGATTCACGTTCAACTCAAACCTGAAGGAACACACCTAAAAAACACTCGTTTCTCAAAACAGCCTTATTGATAGGGCATACGTGTATAGTTGTATTTATGTATGTGTATGTAGTTAATGTATCGTATCAAATAAATACATTTCTTATTTTATTTCATCTGTTAGGCAATTATTTCATTGAGTTTAACTAAACAATTAGCTAATAGACATATTTACAAAAATACATTTAAAAAGCACAAAAAAGACTAATTCAAAATAATAATACAGCCATATAGACATGAGAAAACTAACTAAACTTTAACTGAAGTTTTAAAAAAAACGTACAAATAAAAATAGAAGTATCTGGGAGACAGTATAATAACTGACCTGACCACTTTGGTTCCTCCTCGACTGACCTGCATGTCCACCGTACAGCCGGAGTTCACACACGACACCAGGTTGATCTCAGAGAACTCGGCCTGAAACACACAAGAGCGTTACACTTAACTACCTCTAGCCTCATCAATTGCACTTGTCAACACTACCCCGCGACTTTTGCCGTGATTAAACTACACAAATTATATTTCTCTGTTTTCGGAAATATCGATACCTGATAATTCAGTTTGATAGTTAACACAAGCCCCGCCTACTTTGATTTGATTGACATTGACGAGAGCTGTTAGCTCGAAAATGTTACTTTTAAAAACTTTTCACCGTCCTAACAAGAGCGTGTGTGTAATAACATGTCTGAGATGTGGTGCAAAACCATGAAAAAATAAACATTTTGAAAAATTAATAACAAGTACCCATTGGTTAGTCAACCAAACAGCCCCGCCCCCAAAACCACTTCATTGGTCAGTTCTTTCAGCTGAACTTCAGCACTGAATCACAGATATGAATTTTTGATTTCTACAGTCCATATTCCCAAAGAACAATCCAGTCTGATCTGATCAAATGCACTATTATGACATTCACTTTATTAAGGAACAATATGTACCCCTGGAAAAGACTTTCAGAGGCATATTTATATTCCTAAAACACCAAAATAATAAAATGTGAAAAAATTCACTTCCAGTAAATTAAAAGTTTGCGATTTGTACATTTATTTGATTAAAAATCAGTAAAAATAGTAATATATTACTATGCTTTAAAACAGCAGTTTTCTCTGAATATGTGTTAAAGTGTAATTTATTTCTGTGAAGCGCCGCTGAATTTTCAGCATCATTACTCCGGTCTTCAGTGTCACATGAGCTTCAGAAATCATAAAAATATACTGATCTGCTGCTCAAGGAATATTTCTGAAGAACTATTATCAATGTTGAAAAGTGCGTCTGCGCTCGGAGCGTTTAAAGGACAGAGAGCAGCTCTAGAGGACACACGCATCGGACGCTCTGATTGGCCGCTGGCTCGGAGCGAGAGCGCAGGATTGGTGCCAGGCTCACGCTGCCATGGTTACGCTCCGGGTAACACATTGAGGCGCTGGGAAAGAAAACAGGAGAAAGTCCAACAGACAAACAAGCTTCCTTCCTCTGTAACTGATCTGATCCTCACTTCTCATGCAGATGTTACTCCTCATGATACCTTCTTTTATATCAAATAATCCCAATTCAAAAAATATCTGCTCAGTAATTTTACAGAAGCTGTTTTGGGGCTTTTATTCATCAAGCGTGTATTAAATTGATCAAAGGTAGCAGTAAAGACGTTTAGAAAGGATTTCGATTTCAAATCAATTCTGTTCATCTGTGAATCCTGAAAAATAAAACACGTCATGGTTTCTACAAAAATACTGATGTTTTCAATAATCGGAAATGTTTTTAGAACGATTAGAATGATTTCTGAAGATCATGTGACACTGAAGACCGGAGTAATGATGCTGAAAATTCAGCTGCGCTTCACAGAAATAAATGACACTTTAACACATATTCATATAGAAAACAGCTGTTTTACATTAGAATAATATTTTACAATTTTTACTGTAGTTTGAATTAAATGAATGTAGCTTTGGTGAGCAGAAAAGACTCTTTCTGGAACTTTTAAACACTAGTCATTTCAGACAGTCTCTCTCACACACACACACACACACACACACACACACACACACACACACACACACACACTCTGCTCTGGCGTCGTGATCCCATCTGGAATCTGGCAGGTATTTTTGGAGCTGAAGCTAATGGGTGTCATTAGGGTGAAGAATGCAAGGTGCCTTTCACCCGACCACATGACCAGCACTCTCACACACACACACACACACACACACACACAGAGGACGAAATAACCTCCTCCTCCTCCTCCTCATCATCATCATCATCTGTGTGTCAGTGTGGAACGAATTGAGCTCTTGATGCTCGTGATCTTCTCGTCTCTCAGTTCTTCTCTGAATCTCAATCAGGTTCCAGCTCATAAAACGAAGCTGAGCGAGCGAGCGGGTGATCACAGACGGCCGCATCGAACTGTGTCTCCACATAACTGCTTATCAGCACAGATATAACGCATTCTACATTATTATTTATTTACATTTGTTTTGTTTTTTTTCATTTTCCTTAAAATCTTTTGGGAGTTCAAATAAATGCAGTCAAAATATAATAAATAACACGTATAATTTCATCAAAATAGAAATGAATGAATCATTTTTGTTTTTCAATTTTCATTCAAATCTTTTGGTAGTACAGTAAATAATAATTAAAATTTCATCAAAGTAAGAATGAATGAAAAATTGATAAAAAAAATATGTATTATAATTATAATTTAATTGCATTTTTTGTATTTTATTTTCAGATTTTTAATTGAAATATTTTGGTACAAATAAATAAAGTCATAATATAATAAATATAATTTCATCAAAGTAAGACTGAATTAATTATTAAAAAAATATGTATTATTATTTTGTAAATTGTCTTTATTTTCTTTTTAAAATGTTCATTAAAATCTTTTGCTAGTACAAATAAATGAAGTCATAATATGCTAATTAATAAATACCATCAGGCCCTGATGTTTTTGTGGTTATATTTCGAGTCGGAGTTGCTCTGAGGTCATGAGGACACGACTGGCGGAGCGTCCAGCAGCAGATGAAGCTCTGCTGAGCAGATGTTTCCAGCAGAGCATCAGGACAAACAGCAGGACCTCACAAGACTGTAAAGATGCTAGCGCAGCGCTGACGTCACACACCATCGGCCCGAGAGCACAAAGTGTCCGCTGTGAGTCCTGAGCGTTATTAAGAGGCCGAGATAACCAAGCTCATCTGGAGATCAGCTCAGAGGTCCAGCTGCGTGTTTTATCAGTGTACTGCTTTATGTACTGTCACAAACACACTGTACCTAGTGTTCGGTACGCAGCACGCTGGCTGTGTGTGTGATCTGGCTGCTCTCTAGTGAGGGCACGTCTGAGCACCAGATGACACCTTATAAGGCATGACACACACCGACCAGCACTACACCATCGCCTGCTATGAGGACGAGACTGAGTCGGTCCATCGTCACTAAGGTTTTCATCACATTGATCTTTAAGGTTTCTTTACGCTGTGACTGAAATAAAATAAAATATAAAAAATAAAACTTTTCCATCACAACGACCAAGATCCAATAAGCAAAATATATTACAGAATATGCAATAAAATAAATAAACAATTAATGTCCAATAATATAATCATTAAGCAAATCATACTCATTTATTGAATAAATAAATACAAATTTTAAAAAGTCTAAACACTAAAGAAATAGTAAATATAAATGAATTAAATACAATAAATAAATAAAAGTGCAATTAAATAATCATAAAGTTAAAATAAATAAAATAATGTGAATGAATTAAATAACTAAAATAAAAACAGACTAATTAAACATTCATAGAGTAATATCAAAAGATAGAATCAAAATCCTGAATTAAATAAGTCCACTTAAATAAAGAAATAAATCCATATATATACACACACACACACACACACATATATATATATATATATATATATATATATATATATATATATATATATATATATAAATCCTTTAACACACACACACACACACACATATTGTGACGAGTCAGCTTCTTCTCCCCTTATTATCATCATTACCCCGTCCTTTATTCGCCGTCCTTCACCAGGGTGTGTGTGAGAGGAGGAGACGGTCCTCTTGAGGGAAACCCCACACCGCTAGGGATGCCAGCCACCGGACCTGTAGGCCGGACGATGACCGCAGCCCTGGCTCACGGGACTATTCATCCCCTCCACTGCCATTTGGGCCAAGCCAAATGCCCGTCATATATATATATATATTTATACTGTATATGTGTGTGTATTTTAAAGGAGTTGGATAATGCTGATGACGGTGATGTATGTGTGTGTGTGTGTTTGTTTCTCTGAACAGCAGCACAGTTCAAAACATGGCAGCAATACAGCTCAGGAAACACACACACACACACACAAACACACACGATGGTTTACAGATGTAGAGTCAGAGATGCTATCGTCTCTGGAACGGTGGCTGTCTAGACACCGGGCTGGAAACACACACACTCACTCACCTGCTCCACGCGGATCTCACACTCGCCGTTCAGCTTCCTTCCTCTGAAGTACTTCACCCTGAAAAACAGCACAGGACCGGCTCAGTCCAGCAGCAGCGGCCTCTGATCTCCACAGTACATCATACACCACAACTCACTGATTTCTGTCTCGATATTTCAGACCAGTCTCACCTGCTACCTGCTGACAACAACAAGTTTAAGTGTGTGTTTGTCTCTGTGTGTGAGTTTGTGTGTATGTGTCAGTAAGTGAGTGTGTGTGTGTGTGTGTGTGTGTGACGGACAGAAGCGGAGCTGCTCTGTGGAGTGATTGTCTCTTCACACAGCAGCAGCGCTGGGAAAGAGGCCCCATCCGTCAGGGGCCCGTGGTCTCCCAGAGACCCTCAGACTGCGCTCAGGAATGCAGAGAGCAGCAGACAGACAGACAGCATCTGTGTGTGTGTGTGATGCTCATCAGTGGTCTGGAGAGAAACGCTCTGGCGGACTCTAGAGGACAAACTCAGTCACTGCTTCAGCTCCAGTCTAAACACTTCTGAGCTGCTCTTTACTTTTAGCCTCAACATGTTAAAATAATTACTAAAATACACTCATTTATATTAAAATACCTCAGGGTTAATTACATATTAATATGACTTTCACACTTGTTTGAGATTACAAAATAAAGTTGTATAAATCATTTCAAAAGGGAATGTGTTATATATATATTATTTAGTGCTTTGATGCAACCTGTGTTGTTAAAAGCGCTATATAAATAAAAATGATAGATTGAATGATTGATATATTCTTTATAGCAATTTCAGTTACTTTTCATGACTTCTGATTTTCATGACTGTGTGCAGATCTTGTTTTGTGGAGGAGTGTGGAGTCTCTGACCAGTCTGTGTGTGGCTCGTCGATGACCAGCAGGATCAAGGGTTTGCGTGCGGCAGGTTTCGGTGCGTCTGAGTGCGCAGCGGCGGCGGCGGCTTTGGCCTGAACAGCGCTGGCGATCTGAGCCGTCTTCACCACGCTGGAGAAGGAGCTGAGGAAGCCCGCGGGGCCCGGGAAGGGAGCAGGGGCCGGGGCCGGGGTCGGGGCAGTGGCCGGGGCCGACGCGGGGGCAGGAGCAGGGGCCGGGCGGCGTTCTGTGGCCGGAGACGCTGGAGAGCTGCTGGAGCTGGACGGACGCTGCAGGTCCATCATGTAGCCGTTCGGCAGATTGGCTACGAAACTACTGTCCGACAGACGCCTGCGCAGGTAATTCATGATGACTCACCTGAGACACACACACACACACACACACACGTTAACCTCAGTGAGTTCAATTTTTATCTTCATTTGCAGACTGTTTCATTTCATTTCAGCGACAATAAGATTTTTAAATATTCACATTACATTATTTCCAAGCATTTTGTCAGATATGAATAAATTTGCATGACTTTTCCGAATTAAATTTTAATTCATTCATTCATTTCCAATTATATTTTCTAAGAAATTAATTAATCTCCATGAATTCTGACAGATTTACAACGGAAATAAATGATTAGTTAAAATGTACATTTGCAAAATAACTAAATGTAAATTTTAATTTTGAATTTATTTCTACGCATTTTTTATTAATTAGGTTTAGTTAATTAATTCCTTTACATACATTTTAATTAATCAATTTATTTCCATCCATTTTGTCAAATAATAATTCTCATGACTTTTCTGTCCGAATAAATATTAAATAATTTCAATAACGTTTGGTTTGATTTTATTTCCATACATTTAATCTGATTTTAATGAATAAATTCCCCTGCCTTTTTGTCAGACTTTATCTCATTTGCATAACTATTGTCAGATTTAATACATTCATTTCCCGAAAATGTTTTTGTCAGATTTTATTCACTTCTTTTCTAGCTCTTGTATTCTCTCATAGTCTTTCAGAGACTGAATCTTCAATTCTCCTCTTTGGTAAAAGTTGATGAAGTAAAAGGAGTCTTAACGAGCGCTGCAGTCATTAGAGTAACGAGCGTTTGACTGCAGGGATCAACAGCAGATGCTAATGAAACATGTCCAATTCACTGATCACAAAGAAATGTACTCTTTCAGCCTTACATAACCACGAAGAACACCACAAGATCTTAATTAAGCAGCAGCATTGTCATTAACACCGCAGTCGCCTAGCAACCGCTTCCATTTGATCACATGACCTCAGAGGTCAGATGATCAGCATCAGACGATCACGGCTAGTGAGCTACGCTAGCACCCAACACAGATTCATGAACTCGACACGGAATTCAACTTTACAAACGCCACGATAGAATTTGACAGAAATTCAAAGAGATGCAGAAAAGAGTGCTCTAAAATATAACATTACCTAATATCAATAAACTCAAAATATTTGATAGAAATCAATATCAACTCAATGAAATAAAATAAAAACCAGAGTTACAGTACGATATTTATCAAATACAAATAATAAATATAAAATAATTTAAAATATTAAAATAGTTCTCATTTGTCTTTCATTTTATTCTTTGCTTCAATAAAGTACCATAAAAATGGTCGGAAAGAATAGAATTAAACAATTTGCAAATTTGTAAATTATATAATTTATTAGATTTATATTAGATTTTATATAATAATGCAATGGATTAAGAAAATGACTCTATGAATCTTGCTGAAAATAAATTGTCAGATAGAATATTATAAAATTAATTTAATAAAATACTAACAGAATACAACAGAACAGAATAAAACAGAAATCAGTTAAAAAATTAAAATTTAGAAAATTTGAAATTTTAAATTTATTGAAATAGTTTTGGTTTCAGAAAATCTGAAATGAGTGAATAAATTGAATAAAGCTTGAAGAAACACACACACACACACACATACACACAGCAGATGGCACACACAGCAGTGTATGGCCCACCGCAGACACACACACACACACACACACACACACACACATCTCTCCAAGACGCAAAATGAAGTTTTGAGTTGAGCTGTAGAGTTTCACTGACTCAAGACACACACACACACACACACACACACACACACACACCACTGTGAGCGGATGAGGCGGAACACAGCACATTACAGAAGCTCTCTCTCTCTCTCTCTCTCTCTCTCTCTCTCTCTCTCTCTCTCTCTCTCTGTCTCTCTCTCTCTCTCTCCGTGTGTCTCTCTCTCTCTCTCTCATCCCATCAGGCTCTTTGTGTGGAAGGCTGCAGTATTAATGCTGCTGTCATTACAGAGAACAGCTAAAAATACGGAGCACTGCAGGACTCCAGCACACGCGTGTTCTCAAACCTCCTCAGCACTCACGCTCACAGAAGATACGAACAGCGAAGTCACATAAACTGAGATTGATTTATTGCTTCGTTTGCATTATTTACTTCTTCTGTTTTGATTCTGTTGCACTACTTCTGCTTGTCCTGGTAACCGGTGAAGTGTCCGTGAGCTTTGAAAAAGCACTAAAGAAACATTACTGATAGACAAAAATGCAATAACTAACCTAATATACAATAAAACCTCAATAAACAAACAAACAAACAAATATTTTTTTGAAAATATTCCAGAAAATACAGAAAAAAAAGCAAATAAAGGAGCCTTGAAAAAAAAACATGGAAAAAAGGAAACATTTATCATTCAAATTAACTAATAAATAAAGTATAATCACCAAAAGATTACCTCTAATGGGTTAAACCTCATGCAAACTCATTTAAAATAACAAAAGCAGCATAACAGTAGGAGACAAAACGCAAACGTCACACAGACACAGCATGAGGAATGTGACAGTAACACCCACCCACAGCTAACTAGACTAACTAGAGCACGATAACCAGCTGGAGTGTGACGCGGTGACGTCACGACGAGGGGACGCTGGTCTTGCCGGACGCGTCGCGGTTGATTGACAGCTCCGTCCAAACACATGAATCGAAAGAGAAGCGCGCATGCGCAGTGAGGCGCGACGGATAACGGCTTCTCAAAGCAATGCACTGACAGAAAATAAGCGCTCGTTTATTCACACCAGACACAAAACTAACACGCGCTCACATATTTTCATAATGTGTAATTTACACGAACGATTAAATGAAACGGAAACGATTTCATAAAGGCGGCTGCGGGGCTTGAGGAAGAATTGATCGATATATGAAGGGATTCCCTCACCGACATCAATATCAATATCCATTACAACAATCACAGCAACGCTTATATGTGTGTACAGATAAATCGTGACGTTCTCATAATCATCCCTCATTTAGATGTGTTATATTACCACACAACATCTTTAAATATCCACCCATCAAAAACTGACGAGAAAATCACACAACATCCGGGGTATTTACCAGATTTCCCCTCACGAACTATTAATACTCAGTGCTGCAAAGGCAATAAATAAATTCAAAAAACGTAATAAAACCGATTGGGTTTATTTACCTCTGTAACGTCCGCGCTCGTGCCACACCGACTCCAGCAGCAGCGCTCGCGCTCACGGTGCGTCACGCTCCGTATTAATTCACTCGCAGCCGATTGGACGAGCGGTCTCTCCTCATGAATATTTAATGAGCCGTGCGCAGGCGCAGAGCTGTGGTGGATGCGCTGCTCAGGATCTGCACCAGTGGAGAAGATGTGGAGCTTATCGATTAGATTAGAGAAATGCGACTGATAAATAAGATAAATGGCTTCAATACAATGCCACGTGTCTATCTGTTTGTGTTTTAGCATTGTATGTTAGCGTTTACTCCGCAGTGCTGCATCAGATCTCACACATAATACAGCAAATACAAGGCAGCACCTGTTGAGCACCGAGTCTGTGCCAAACGCTGATTATATGACACCAAATGATGCATAACATACCGTACCGATCAATCCCAACTTTTCCCCAGACATGAAAATATATTCAAATATTATTATAGTAATAAACAATAAGTATTTTTTTAGAAGAGTGCATGAAAGAATAAAGTGCCTCCAGAATTAGCACATTTCTGCAGTCATCAAAAATTGTTATATGTCTCAGCCCAGCTCTGTTTCTTCCCATCGTAGGGTTAAAAACCTCTTATGCAACACTAAAAAACACAATGCACTAAATCCTGATGCCGTTCTTTAAAAACACACGGAAAAGAATAAAATACTGGTCCAGAGCGAACTATGAAATGATTAGGATGCAAATGCGTTATTTCAACAAAAGAAACAAGAACTGATCAAATGCAAGTCGCTTTGGATAAATGTATGCGTGTAAAGTAAAGACACAGAGCGCTGTTTGGTCTCAGCTTTTATTACTGTTGTATTGAAGGAAAACAAAACTGACCAGAACAGAACTCAGTAGCAGGAGTTTACAACAAAACCTTGCAGCGTTTTACTGCCGCTCATTCGAAGCACTTTCCAGTGAAACAAGAAGTGGAGTGGACGCACCTTTAGTTGAGACAGGAAGTGCATTGGAAGCACTTGCCTTTGAGACAGGAAGTGGAGTGGAAGCGCCTTTAGTTAAGACAGGAAGTGTTGTGAAGGCACTTCGACTTGTGACAGGAAGTGCATTGGAAGCACTTGCCATTGAGACAGGAAGTAGAGTGCAAGGCTGTTTGGTTGAGACAGAAAGTGCATTCAAGGCACTTTCATTTGAAACAGAAAGTGCATTTGAAGCACTTGCTGTTGAGACAGGAAGTGGAATGGAAGGGCGTTTAGTTGAGATAGGAAGTGTTGTGAAGGTACTTCCACTTGTGACAGGAAGTGCATTGGAAGCACTTCCCTTTGAGACAGGAAGTGTTGTGAAGGCACTTCCACTTCTGACAGCAAGTACATTGGAAGCACTTGCCCTTGGGACAGGAAGTAGAGTGTAAGCGCCTTTAGTTGAGACAGGAAGTGTTGTGAAGGTACTTCCACTTGTGACAGGAAGTGCATTGGAAGCACTTACCATTGAGACAGGAAGTAGAGTGCAAGGCCGTTTAGTTGAAACAGAAAGTGCATTTGAAGCACTCGCTGTTGAGACAGGAAGTGGCACTTCCATTTGTGACAGAGTGCATTTAGAAGCTGTTGAGGATGTTGAGACAGGAAGTGGAATGGAAGGGCGTTTAGTTGAGACAGGAAGTGTTGTGAAGGCACTTCCACTTGTGACAGGAAGTGCATTGGAAGCACTTCCCTTTGAGACAGGAAGTGGAGTGGAAGCACCTTAAGTTGAGACAGGAAGTGTTGTGAAGGCACTTCCACTTGTGACAGGAAGTGCATTGGAAGGGCGTTTAGTGAGACAGGAAGTGCATTGGAAGCACTTGCCCTTGAGACAGGAAGTAGAGTGGAAGGCCTGTTAGTTGAGACAGTGACAATCTTTTAATTAAAAATAACTTGTTTAAATTGCATTTAATTATTGTTATTCGTTTTCTCTTCCTTCCCCGGTAAATGTATGTTTGTATGTGGAAAACAAAACCAAGTAAGAAAATATTTGTTGCCGCATAAAGCAACTGAATACAAGACATAATGGTTTTATATGATGAACAGATATAATTACTACATAAACATTAAAGCTGTAAAGCTCATTAAATATGTTGAACGTGGGAGTTTATTGTTATAAGGTGTGTCTCAAATGATATGAATTGTTTTCTACTGTATGTGTCAGCGCCTAAAGCTTTGGATTGCATGGACTTTCGATGAAGAGACATCAATCTTCAGTGAGACCTGGTCTTATATGTCGTGTGTTTGGCCGAAGCTGTGAGCTGTACCTGTGTGTGTTGTACGGGTCGCAGGAATCCCGCTCTATCTGTTCACTGCTGGGTAAACCACGCCACCTTCGGCCCAGCTTCACCTCCCACTTAAAGGACATTTCACAATGTGTTTTACTGCATTTATCTGACGGACAGAAAACACAAGGATGCATTTCTGCAGTGCTTTTTAAATGATGACTGTGCGCAAATCTATAAAGACTTTACACGGGCGTGTGTTTATTTGTTTTAAACAACTTGGGTGTTACAATATGACAGGAATTGTAAAACCGGCTGATCCGGTGCAAAGCGTCACTGACACGCTGCTTTTAGTTCATTATCTGGTGAGGTTATTACAGTCCACTACAACTAACTTAAGATTACATAAACTTAGAATGAAATGTAAAGAAATCAGTCAATAAATAAATGAGCAACCAATGAGGTATTTATAATTTTCAATTAGTTTGATGCACTAAAATAAAAATATAATCAAAAAATATTACTAGATATTACTAACACAACTAATTTACATTCTCACTGTTATGAAAAAAGACTATTAATATTTAGGTATATTATTAATTTACCTGCACTGACACTATTAGACGAGAACCAAACTTTACTAATTGTAGGAACGCTGTTGTTAAAACGTATTCTTGTCGTGGTAATAACGTTTCTGAAAAGTTATTAATATGCTTCTTAAAATCTTAAACTAACTTTATTTTTGCCCCAAATATAACGTTATTTGAGTGAATTGCTTTTATAAAAAAACATTATACCATACAGGTTTCAGAAAATGAAACAAATAACGCAAATAAAAACGTAATGATCTTAATAAAAACCAAGGTATGTATTTCCTCAGAAACTGTTGTGGTTGCAACAGAAAGACTTTGTCCCATCATCAGCAGATATTCACACAGGTGGAGGTGTTCACGGAGCACGTCACACTGGATCTTTCTACACAGTCTCCCTGAACGACGCTGAAGACGTCTCCGGTGAACTTCATCCAGTGAACTCTCCTTCAGTCCGTAAGAAACGTCCAGAAGACGCTCGTAATCCACCGAGCCGTGATTCCCGCACAAAACCTTCAGGATCGTCTCTTCCGCCATGACTTCTGACACCGAACCGAACCGAACCGAGTCAGACGGATCTCTGAGAACCGACTCCAGATCAGCAAACGACTCTCTGAACACTGATTCAATCTGAGAGGAAACGAAAGTCACGGGAACGCGCCTCAGCGCTCCACGTCAACTTCTTAAATTATTCATGAGTTTTTTAAAATATCAATTTAAACAGTAAGCCTCTTAAGGGCTCCTATTATGGGTTATAAAGGTTCAAATTTAGTTTTTTGGGAGTTCATGTTATTTAAAGGTTACAAAAACGCTTCTTTTAACATTCTACTACCTTTATTTTCACCCAGAATAAACGTTATTTTTTTTTGTTGTGATGTTATTTAAACGTTTGTTATGACGTTCATTTGAACGTGTCCTTCTAAGAACGTTGTGAGAATGACGTATAATATATAACGTCACATAGACGTAGGAGAATCTCTAAATATTTTCGCTCAAAATGAAGAAAGTATGAAAATGTTTAGTTAGAAAGTTCTAAGAACGTTCCGAAATATTATTTATAGAACGTTTTGTCCTAACATTTATGAACTTTAAAGAAAAAAAACCTTAGTAAAGTGCTAAGAGTTATAAAATATTACTCTGCGAGACATTGCATGTGCATGTACGTTTAGTGATTTCATATAAAGTAGACCTAATCCAAAAATAATCAGCAGCCACAACAATGAATTTAGTCTCTTTTCTATATGATTTTTATATAGCTGAGGGACACAGGTGTTATTACAGTCAGTTATTCACAGCAATGAGGAAAAAGTAGGCTGTATTTGAGAACTATATGGATAACATGGAGGAAAAAAAGTACTTCATCTCCTTAAAGTTGTGTATTAGACAGCTTTATTGTGACACATATCTCAAATATTGAGATTATTACAAAGATCAAAGATCAAGACAAATTACATGTTGTCATCAAAGCTGGCATGAAATAAAAATTCAGCCTGTCTGTTTCGCAAAAGCACGTTAAAGCTCTAAAAAGAGTTACTTTTTTACATTTCCACTATTTCATTAAATCTTCAGTCACTTGCTCCTCTTAAGCCCCGCCCCTATAAGATCACTCTCATCTGCATACAGGTCCCCGCCCACATCTCAACGTCCAATCCGGTCCAATGTTCTTTTTAGACAAATCTGTTCATTTGGGTGTACGTCAGAATAAGGAGAAAAAATCAGAAGCATCCTGACTTTAACCTGAGAGTACAAGCCACTGACGCCATTTTAGATTATTCTGATTTGTTTTGATTATCAGTATGAACTTTTTCCCGGCTTCCTGTAAAGCACGCGATGCAGTCACGTGATCAGGAAACGATGCACTGGTTCTCCGACTTTGAAGACTTTGGAGTAGTTGATGAAAACGAAGAAGAAGCCAACGGGGAGGAGTACGAGGATGAGGCGGACGAGGAAGGCTTATAGAAGGAGGTGTTTGAGGAGGAGGACGGTGAAGGAGACGCGGCTGTGGGGTAATTATAGGCGAAGGCGCTTGTGTTTCTGTAGGAAGGAACAGGCCTGGTCACCGCCACCGCTGGACGCACCGCTGGACGCACCGCTGGACGCACCGGGAGACCGAGCCGCCGGAGTCCGTGTACTCGATCAGATACTCGGGGTAGATCTGGTGCTTTTCAAACACCACGAATATGGAAGGATCGTAGACGTCGTTCACGCAGCTGTCGAAGAAGACGGTGTCCCCCCGGTCTCTGGACGGAGGCCGGAGGTAGCTGGATTCTCCTTTGGTGTAGGAGCCCACCAGAATGCGGCACACGAACATGGAGCGGGTGCCCGAGTCTTTGGTGTAGCTGTGAGAGTACTTGGCATCCCTGGCGAAATAACTACCTGCAAAAAGAGACACGTTTCGACCTCTTTAGAGCATCTTTAGGAAGGGAAAGGTGTGCGTTTAAAAGACTAGCTCAAGCGTTCTTCGTCACATTTGGAGAAATGCGTCTCGTGCCTCTGCAACGGATGGGTGCCGTCAGATATACACATCATTAATGAACTGATTTATTCATCTTCCATTGTTGTTTAGTGTTATGCTTGGGTTTCAAGGGCTGTTTGTCTTCATGAATAAGAGATATGACGGGATGTTTATGGAAACTCTTTGGTCTAACGGTATCCTCAGTAAACCTAAACAAGTAAGACTAGTCAAACTCTGTCTAATATACTCGGACTATATAAGCTCACTTTATCATCTCTTCGTCTTCTGCTTTTCACTTCCTGTTCCCTGACTTTAGGATCTTGATCTGGCAGGGAGAAATACTAACTCTTCCTCCAGTGAACAATATTCTGGTCTGAATCAGGAGAGGAATCTGCACAGACCAAAACAGCTCTAAACAAATGTGTGTCAATAGAGTTATTATGGACTTAATGCGGGATTAGTTTCATCTTTTTTGTCTTCTCCGGATGTTAACTGATGGACCGGAGCGCTGTGGATTATTGTGATGTTTTTATCCGACGGCACCCATTCACTTCCATTGCTGAGACACTGATACAATGACAAACACTGCAAAAAAAATGCTTTTCTAGCTCAGATGTTTTACTAAATATCTAGAAAGTCTTAAATAAAGAAGGATTTGTTATGGAAGCAAAAATTATTGTCCAAGTCTAAATTGTCTTTACAATGTCAAACAAAAAAAGTTACTTAATTTTGACTTATAATAATTTAACCTGGCAACTACTATCTTTTTGCAGTGCATCTGTGCAAATGATGAGGAAAGAAATTTCTCGGTTTCTGTTTGGACTATTTTTATCTTCATCCGAACTCCACCTTTTCCGTAGGCCGTGCCGTGAGTTCCACAGATCCTCCAGTCGAAGTTGTTGCGGCAGATGGCGTCTAAATGCGTGCTGTCAGTGCCGTGGAAGAGCTGCTTCTCGGTCACGTCTCGGCCTCCGTTGTTCTTTTTCATGAAGTCCTTCTGCCTAAATGTGCCACAAACCGTCAGACGTGCTGTAATGCATCGGGAGCTTCCAGAGCGAGTGCATGCCTTGCGGACTCACCACTGATAAACCTCCCATAATGCTTTGTTCTGGATCCTCTCAATCTTCAGGATTCTGAAGCCGACCATGGTGCGACTGAACAGATCTTTGATTCTGATGTATTCAGGGGACGTGGTCTGCAGCGACGCGCTCTGCGTGAAGCAGCACAGAACACTAGAAACACAGATCCAGGTAAAGTCACCGATAAATGCTTGCACTCACCTTGTATCCGGTTTCAGGAGTCAGAGCTTTATCCCAGTGCTCCGGCAGAGCCTTGAAGTTATTGGGCACCCTTTTACTAAAAGCAGACATGAAGAGAGTTTCTCTCCGTCATACAGGTTTTTAGAGAGCTTGAGAGAATGAGGGGCGTTTTCTTACGTTGTCTTGATCGTTCGAACTTCAGCCGCTGGCACAAATTTGGGGCGACGCCTGACGACTTTTTTGGTGGCGTAGCGTTTGTTGGTCTGGATCATATCTGAAGACGAAGGTTAGTTCAGACGGCATTAAGACGTATAATGTTTGTGGGACACTAAAAGTCACTGTGTTAATGAGTGAATCACTGACTCAAATTATTTGTTCCCAAAACAGATTCGTCAGTATGGAATTATTGTCGTTGGAAAACTTATGCATATGACATTTTTTGGCTTTCATAACTTAAATTAACTGCATTCTAACAGGTTTGTGTGATGAAGCCTATTAGTTAATATCTGTCATCATTTACTCTCCCTCGAGTAGATCCAAACCGGTATGGTTTTCTCTATCCTGAAACCAGGCTGTTTTGGGTCACCATTGACTCACACTGTATTTTTTGTCCTACCATGGAAGTCACTGGTGACCCAAAACAGCCTGGTTACTTCATACAGATGTGGAACTACTCAAGGGTAAATAAACACATTTTTGAGTGGATTATTCCCTTAATGTATGTTTTTTAGGTTACCCGTGAAGCTGAGCTCATACGTCTGCGATCCGGCTGTGAACTCCACCACAGCGATGTTATCAGCCTGATACTTCTGCTCGAGTTCATCGCTGGAGATGGAGGACAGTGTATGACCACCGACCTGATCGATGAAGGGAAAAACAGGACATCAAATGTTGAAAAGTATAGTCGAGTTTTGCAAAACGTCACTTACTGATGTAGCGTACTGGACCCAGTTCCCATACTCGTCCTCCCAGTACCAGAGCCACTCGGTGGTCAGGATGAAGGTGGGCTGGAGCACAGACGGGACCGTGGACAGACGCCGCACGCTGGACGGGCCCTGGGTCATCGTATCGAAACAAACCCCGCTCATTCCAGAGCTTAGATAGACAGGGAAACGGTGACAACGCTCAGTAAACCACATTCATGCTCTGCCCCGAAAGAGAGCTTTATTAATACTGAGGTGAAATAGTTATCAACCAAAACCTTCATGTTTACAAATGCACTGAAAACCACTGCACAAGCCTTAGCAACAACATAGCAACAGAACTAAAACCACTTCAAACACAACTGCATAGAAACACACCCAATAAACTCCAAAAACCCAAATATAAAAACTCCAAACGTTTTGGCAACCACATAACAACATTTTAAATGACCTTTAAAAACCTTAGCAAACCGCATAGCAACACAGGGAAAACTCCAAACACCTTAGCAACTGCATAGCAACACACAAAAAACTCCAAACACCTGTAGCAACAAACTAAATAAACCCCACAAACAAAGTGTGTAGCAACCACATAGCAACACACTAATTAAACTCCAAACACCTTAGCAACCACTAAAACCACTCCTTGGCAACTGCAAAAAAACCTTAGCAAACTGCATAGCAACATATAAAAAACTCCAAACACCTTAGCAACTGCATAGCAACTGCATAGCAACACATAAAAAAACTCCAAACACCTTAGCAACTGCATAGCAACACATAAAAAACTCCAAACACCTTAGCAACTGCATAGCAACACATAAAAACTCCAAACACCTTAGCAACTGCATAGCAACACATAAAAAACTCCAAACACCTTAGCAACTGCATAGCAACACATAAAAAACTCCAAACACCTTAGCAACTGCATAGCAACACATAAAAAACTCCAAACACCTTAGCAACTGCATAGCAACACATAAAAAACTCCAAACACCTTAGCAACTGCATAGCAACACATAAAAAGTCAAACACCTTAGCAACTGCATAGCAACACATAAAAAACTCCAAACACCTTAGCAACTGCATAGCAACACATAAAAAACACCAAACACCTGTAGCAACAAACTAAATAAACCCCACAAACAAAGTGTGTTGCAACCACATAGCAACACACTAATTAAACTTCAAACACCTTAGCAACCACATATCACCACTAAAACCACTCCTTGGCAACTGCAAAGCAAAACACCGAAAACACTTCAAACACAACACCTTAGTAACTGCACAGCAGCACAAATGAAAAAGCACCTTGGCATCAGCCTAGCAACACCCTGGCAACCCCCTCCAGCGTCCCAGCACTGTTCACTTCACGTTCTCTCTGTACAAACCTGTATATTTTAGCAGGATCGCAGTAATCTTTCTCGATGACCTCATTGTCAGGAAGAGCCTTCCACTCGGATCCGTCCTTCACTTCCCATTTATAGGGCAGGGTGGAATGCTCCCTTCTACACGAGACTGGAAACACGAGAGTTTAGCTGCGTTCAAACGAAAGCCAGCTCTGTGAAGCACTAAGTAAAGCAGCTCTTACCCCCGTGCTTGCAGTGTCCTTTGATGAAATACATGCAGATCTCCGTTTTCTCTGGAAGCAGAGACACACACGTCTGTAAGCGTCTTTCTGACCGATGTTTTCATAAAACATACAGTAAACTTAATTCTGAAAAAAATTCTAACGGTGTAATGTAAACTTTAAAGAAAAGTCACAATTGAGAGAAAACAATCTAAATAGTGTGACACACCTGTGAGAAAAAGTCTGAACTGCACGCTTTTCCTCATGGCGAGCTAACATCAGACACTTCACAGGAAATGCAACTCAGACTTTTTTTTTTTTTTTGCAAAAGTCAGTATTTTGATATTAAGTTGCAATTTTGACTTTTTTTCCTCACAGTTCTGAGAAAAGAAGTCAGAATTGCAAGAAAAACATTACAATTGTGAGAAAAAGTTGAGGAAAAAGTCCTTCTGAGAACTCTTTTCTCGCAATTAAGAGAGTTTATATCCCCCAACTCCAGTGAGGAAGACAGAGCTGTAAGATATAAAGTCATCATCTTGAGTTTATGTTGCAATTCTGACTTTTTCCTCACAAGAGCAAGCTCATATCTCACAACTAAGAGAACAGAAGTCAAAACAGCAAGAAAAACGTCAGAACTGTGACTTTAGAACTCGATTGCGAGCTCATGTCGTGCATTCTGACTTGATTTCTTGCAAATTGCAGAACAGAGAACCTTGCATTTGCAAAAAGAATAAAACAGAATTGCGAGCTCATGTTGAGCTCAAGTTTATATTGTGGAAAAATATAAACTTGCATGTGTGAAAAAGTCATTCAGGAGCGTATTTCTGACTTTTTGCAGAAGATGCGACCCCCCGTTAGAAAGGAAGCGGTGGAAGCGGTACCTGTGTTGTTTTGTGGAGGTCTCTGAGCGTCCGGTCCTCTGCCGGCGTTGAATCCGCTCGAAGGTCTCCGGTTCTGTGCATTCGGGCCCCTCCTGGGGTTCGCTCCCGTGGCCTTGGAAAGACGCCTCAGGGCTTCGATGTTGGAGTACAGGTCCTTCATGGCGCCCATGAGTTCGGCCGGGACGCCTCTGTCCTGCAGGGTCTTCAGCGGATGCGGCTCGTAGAAGTCGTGCGAGCGAGTGCAGTCGCAGGATCCTCGCAGGTACCGCTCACAGATGTGGAGCCTCCTGCAGTTCTCTGCGTCCGGACAGCGGCCGTACTCTCCCGCGCCGTTATTATACGAGTAACACACCTGAGAGACGAGCACCGCTTTCAGACTCGACACAAAACTCTAGACTTCCTGTATAAGCTGTGACACACTCACCGCTGGCAGGAGAGAGTTATCGCTCTGCAGGAGTAGAACACACAGCTCCTTTACATCCAGTGCGTTCAGCCCGTGAGCGGTCAGGACTAATGCGTTCCCGTCGGAGAGCAGATTGTGACTGAAGCGGCATCCTCGTCTGAGAGAGAGAACACAGGTTTCGATTCAGTTGGGAGTTCACCGGACCTGGAGAAATGTCTCAGCAATGGAAGTGAATGGGTGCCGTCGGAATGAGAGTCTGATAAACACATCATTAATGCTTTTAACTCAAATACGAGTCCATAGGAACTCTTCCTCCAGTGAAAAGGTGCATCAAAACCCAGACACACGTTTGTTTAGAGCTGTACTGATTCAGACCACAACACGCTTCCAGTGTTATCGTGGATTATGGACTCATATTTCAGTCAGAAATGTCTTAATGGACTCTAATATTGCATTTCTGTCAACAGATCTTCTTTGATATGACACACAAACGTCTTTAACACAAACATCCAGCCAAACCCATGGATGTATTTATAGCTCATTAATTGTTGCACTTAAAAATATCCCGTGACAATGAATGAGCGATGAAGATGAACGATCAGACGAGCTTTAGGTGTAACTATGATGGAGAGAAGATGGTGGAGATGCCTGGACAATAATCAAATCATAATAACAGTGCACTTAAATATTTAACCTTTACTGTGTTTAAAACACATTTGATACAGATTTTTTCTTTTAAATAATATACACACACATGTACATAATCTATATTACAGATTAATATTACTATATTATTTTTTTTATTCCATTTTGGATGTGATTAATAACGTCACAGCAGTTATATATCAAATGATATATAAATATTTGTAAATTACAAAACTGTCAAGTTTAAATTAATTGTTTTGTTTGTGTTTTTCCCCGACTTACCCACCGAACTGTCCTTCAGGCACATTTACAACAAAAACAATCTACTTACGACACATAAAAAGATGATTTGCTTTCACCACAAATATTACTCTACCTTTAATTGTACGTTATTTCAGATGTGCCTCTATCCTAGGTTGTGTCCATTCGTCAGGAAGATTTTTTTAACTTTACCATGCGATCTGGTTCTTTTTCATCTTTTAACACCTCCAGGTCAGAACAAGCGTGTTGTCTGAAGGCTTACATTATCACCGTAAAGTTATTTAAACCAAATTTAGAAGTTTTATTTCCCAAAAGCGTATCTGAAACCTTAAAGGCAGACACTTTACTTACATTTAATGTGCTTTCCACAGATATAAAAAAATTTCTTGTGATGCATATATTCATAATAAACACACATAGTACACACATATATATTATGTTTTATTTTGGATGCAATTAATTAATAGTTTGCTGGTTTATGT
>NW_025047891.1:510000-512500 GCF_018831695.1 Puntigrus tetrazona
TAACTCTGTTAGTGTGTCTGTAATGACCCGTGTGTGTGTGTGTGTGTGTGTGTGTGTGTGTGTGTGTGTGTGTGTGTGTTCAGCAGGAGAGGAGTGTTTTCAGTCCGTCTGCGAGCCCGTTGCCAAATTCCACTTCCTCTCCCGGCCATGTCCCACCCTCTTCAGCTAATGCCAGAACAGAAGAGGAACCAACCAGACTGCCTGCACACCTGCGTGAGTCACACACACACACACACACACACACACACACACACACCCACCTTGACAAACAAACAAACTCACCCGGAAACAGTGACTAACACACACACACACCTCCTACATGCTCTATACAACAACCTTAGACACGTGCGTGCGCGTGCATACACACACACACACACACACACACTTGTATTCCAGCGTGCTGCACTGGTTGTGTTTGACGTCACTGAACACACTCAAGCTGAGGCAGCTTCAGACCGGTCCTTCTGCCACAAAACAACCCAAGAGTCGGGACACACTCCAGTCACACAGCTCTGATCTCAGCGCGCACACACACACACACACACACACACACACACACACACAGATGGATTAACGTTTAACAGTGTTCATTTTTATATGTAATAATAATTCTTATTATTATTTCAATAATATATAACCAAAAATCTTTGGCCAAGTTGTGCAACCCTATAAAGAAGCACAACCTACATTTTATTTTTCTGTTTTTGTTATTATTATTATTTTTGTAAGTGATGATAGCATAATAAACGAAACAGTGACACGTTATACCCACAGATTCTTCCTCCAGTGGACTGGCAGTAAAATCGATAAAAAATGATGATTCTTTAGCCTTTGGTTTCTGTGAACGTTTTCCACCGCAGACGATGATGAAGCTTTTCTTGATCTGTCACTACTTTCTAAACCGTGGTGACGTGAGAACCGCTGAAGGTGTCTGAGTGCGTCTTGGTTCGGCTGTGTGTGTGTGTCGTCACTTTACTTGATTTATTTTTTATTATTTTGCACTTATTTGAGCTACAAACAAGTGTTTACAGGCATAAAAGTTTGGCCAAGTTGTGCAGCTAAAAACAAGCTTCAGCTCCTGTGTGTGTGTGCGCGCGTGTGTGTGTGTGTGTGTGTGTCTGTGTGTGTGTGTGCGCGCGCGTGTGTGTGTGTGTGTGTGTGTGTGTGTGTGTGTCTGTCTGTCTGTGTGTGTGTGTGCGTCTCTGTGTGTGCGTCTCTGTGTGTGCGTCTCTGTGTGTGTGTGTGTGCGTCTCTGTGTGTGTGTGCGCGTCTCTGTGTGTGTGTGTGTGTGAGCGGCGGTTAGCGCTGTGAGCGTGAGGCAGGTCTGGACTCCTCTCTCTCTCAGATCAGGGTGGAGTGAACAGGATCCCATCAATATTTAACCCGTCTGTGTTCTCGTTACAGACGGAAGCAAACCACTGCTGGACTCTGTCCAACTCACTCAGAAAGCCAGCGATTGGTTGCTTTTCCACTTCCTGTCTATTCAATCCTTGCCGTCCGAGTTAATCTAGACCAGTTTATCTAGTCTGATGCTCGACACACACACACACACACACACACACACACACACAGTTTGAGATGCGCTTCATTAGGGTTGAGGTGAAGCAGATAAGCGTGCTATCATTAAATTTAAGTTGATTTCAGTCCACGAACAAAACACCTGACTGCACTGCGCTCAGAATCATCTTAATCTTAATCTTAATCCCTGTTAGATGTGTGCTGTGTTTTCTGAAGGTTTTGTAGATCCCTTCTTTCACTGTGCCGCTGAAAACACACCATCACATTATAAGTAGCCGTATTTAATAGCATTTTAATTATTTTGCACAACATTTACTAGTATCACTACAAACCGCTCATTAAAATGCTTTAAATCTACAAAAGTTGCCAAATTTAAATTCTGTAAATGGCATTTCGCTCTTTATCCTCGTCAGAAAACCTCGTGTCCTGTATGAGCAGCAGATGAGAGCAGGGTTGATTTATTACAAACACAGATGATGTGAATCTGCAGAGAAACACTGAATCAATTGATTCATAGGTTTTGAGGGATGATTCAATACAGAATTCCTTCAGTAATTCACATTATTACATTTATTATTATTAAATATAAAACATTCATATTTAATATTCATACAAAATGTATTATTCATTTTTTATTATTTAATGTATTATTAAAATATTTTATTTATTTTTTAAAAACACAAATTAATTTTAATTAAATTTTTTGTTCTTGAATTGAACAAGTGGTCTCTGATTCAGATATATGTTTAAGACAGATACAGCCTAAAAGTCTGCAGCTTCTTGTTAGTCGAGGTTTATGCAGTTATGAAATGGGCTTTGATTTAGATTTTTGGTTTGCAGAAAGTGCTGGAGCTGTAGAAATGTTGGTAAATCTCTGATGGGTTTATAGATGTGTATAGAGCACTGAGAGAGAGAGAGAGAGAAACACAGAAAGAGAGAGAGGGAGGGAGGGAAAAATGACAGGAACTTCCGAGAAGCTCTT
>NW_025047891.1:515000-545000 GCF_018831695.1 Puntigrus tetrazona
TTGAGTTTTGATTTCATGTTGAGTGTAATGTTCCTCAGTTTATAGTCTCCGCATCACTGCAGAGCGCCTGTTCCTGACTTCCTGTGTGTGTGTGTTTGACTTCCTGTCAGGTTGGCGTTGTCATGGGTAACGGTTTCTGTGGGAGCAGATGCTGAGACACACGCCAGATCTGAGCGAGCTTCTGTGACCGTTACATGACCTTTGACCTTTATCCTCCCTTCATAAATCACTGCAATAATGCGTTCATTTTTAAATAATGCATTTTAAATAGTGAATGTTACACACACTTACTTACATGTATGTGCGTGCATCAATTTGTCAATTTATTATTTAAAAAATTTATTATAAATGCACATTAATATTTTTATATACAAAAATACAAATGAAAGACCAAATAAAACAAAAGAATGATAATATAGAGTTAATATAATACAATTATAATTTTATTTAGCTTTTTATTTATTATATAGACCAACCGTTTATTCAGAACGTTACATGAAATATTTAATTTAATTTGTTTATTTAATATATTTATTTGTATAGATTATAATGGCGACAGATCAAAAACTCTTGAATAATCTGCTTTTATTGGATGGATCTGAAGCTCCGGCCTGATTACATGTGTGACGTGTACCGAGAGAGAGAGCACACACACACACACACACTCACACACACTCACACACACACACACACACACACTCACACACTCTCACACTCTCACACACACACACACACACACACACACACACACACACACACACACACATACTCTCACTCTCTCACACACACACACACTCACACACACACACACACACACACACACACACACACACACACACACACACACACACAGGAAGGCAGTGGTTTTGTGACAGATGAGAGCGAGAGAGTCTCTGGACTGTTTTTTAGTTTGATTTTGCTTCAAAGACCAGAAAAAAGAGGGATATATATATATCAGTGTGTGTGTGTGTGTATAGTGTATAGTGTATAGTGTAATGAATTTACACTCTACCAGTGCTAACACATTGGCATTGTTATGGTAATATTTCTATACTATTATAGATTTTTATTCGTATTTCTTTGTATGAAAATAGTTTCACACACATTCATGAGCTCTATTCCCATCAACGGAGAGCAGGGGCTGATGGGAAGGTTCTGGCGGACACAGTCGTGCAGATGTTCAAGTTTGTGTGTTTTTCCCACGCTGAACCACACACACACATACACACACACACACACACACACACACACACACACACGCGTCTCGTCTCTGATATCTGTGCTCTCTGATGCAGCCCCAGTGTGTGTGTGAGAGTGTTTAAGTGTGTGTGTGTGTGTGTGTGTGTGTTCAGGGATGCAGCCGGTGTTCTGGAGTCGTGAGGATGTGTGTCAGTGGCTGCGCTGGGCGGAGAGGGAGTTCGCTCTGAGGCCCATATCCAGCGCCAGCTTCCAGATGAACGGGAAAGCCCTGCTGCTGCTCACCAAAGAGGACTTCAGATACCGCTCTCCTCACTCAGGTGACACACACACACACACACACACACACACACACACTTGAGTGTTTAATCTGTTCATTACACATCACTATCACTCTGTTCTCTTTATTTGATTCTATATTAATTTTCTGTATTGTTAAAAGCACTATATAAGTAAATATATCTTGAGTCACACACACCATTTATCAGCACCTGCTGCTGTCATACACACACTTCTGCTGCTTGCCCCGCCCACACAGTCACCTGATTGGTTCAGTGTGTGTGTGTGTGTGCGTGTGTGTGTTAGTTGATATTTTTTGGAAAATATATAATTAAATATTAAAAGTATAAATATAATGTTTATATATATTAGATATCTCATTTTACATTTGTTAAAATCCTAAGAATTTTTTTATTTTTTTATTATGATTATTATCATTTGTAATAACGATTACAAACTATATTTTAAGTTTATTGCAAAATATACACACACTTTGTTTTTGTATTGCATTTAAACGTGATTATTTATTGATTTATTTATTTTATAAAGAGTTCAAATAAAAAAAACACGTCTCAAAAGTTTAAAGCGTGGATTAATATCCTCAGAGCTCACTGCAGCCCTGTCTTTACGCTTCATGAGTTTTTCTTTATGAAGAAAAAGAAGTTTTGTTGTTGTCTGTCCATCCGCTGCTTGACACACACTGAGGAGTCACAGGACAGGATTGTGGGTAAAAGTGTTTAATCTGGGCTGAAACAGGGCTGTTTCTGTGCTCACGCTCACTGGAGGAAGTAGAAAGTTGGGTAAACTGCTGATAAGGAAGTGCTGGTGCGTAATTGAGCCGCAACCGTCACCTGCTGGAACCAGGAGTTTCCCTCCAGAGAGCGAACTGAGAACTGAGACGGGTGTGTGTGTGTGTGTGTGTGTGTGAGCTTGAGAGAGAGAGAGTGTGTGTGTGTGTGTGTGTGAGCTTGAGAGAGAGAGAGTGTGTGTGTGTGTGTGAGCTTGAGAGAGAGAGCGAGAGAGAGTGTGTGCGTGTGAGAGAGAGTGTGTGTGTGTGTGAGAGAGAGTGTGTGTGTGTGTGTGTGTGTGTGTGTGTGTGTGTGTGTGTGTGTGTGTGTGTGTGTGTGTGTGTGTGTGTGTGTGTGTGTGTGTGTGTGTGTGTGTGTGTGTGTGTGTGTGTGTGTGTGTGTGTGTGCGCGCGTGTTTCCTTTTTAAGAATCATTTCAAGTTCTTTCAGGAAGCTCTTTAAAAAAGGACGTGCAGTTTTCATGAGACAACATAAAGACTGACGACTTCCTTCAGATGATTTACACTATCGCCCTTTTTATTTTTATTTATTTTGGAAATTGAATGTTTATTATTTAATTCATTTAATTTATTAATTTTATACATTTTATATGAATTATTAATTTTCTTAATTTACCTTGATTTATATAGATATATATATATATAATGTATATGTTATTTTTCTATTTTACATTTTTATCTTATTTACTTTAATTTATTTTATTCATGTTAATTCATTTTGATAAGTTATATTACTTGATTTTAGAAACTTGACTATATATCAGTTTGTTTTATTTTTGACTTATTTACTTTATTCAGTTGTTTATTAATTTAGTTTTGTTCGTTTACTTTTATTTAATTGATAAAATCAAATGTATTTTATTCATGTTTTATTTCAGTTTGCATTTTATTTCTTCATCGAGTGTCAAGTCTTCTTTATCTTGGTGTTTGTTTGCTGTGCAGATTTCAGGTGTGGGGCGCTGCACAGCTTCTGTAGGGCCAGCGCAGGTGTCTGACGTGTGTGTGTGTGTGTGTGTGTGTGTGTGTGTGTGTGTGTGTGTGTGTGTGTGTGTGTGTGTGTGTGTGTGTGTGTGTGTGTGTGTGTGTGATCGACAGGTGATGTTCTGTACGAGCTCCTGCAGCACATCCTGAAGCAGAGGAAGACTCACTCGGTCTCGTCTCCGTTCTTTCCCATCGGCTCCTTCCAGACGCTCGGCGACGCTCCGCTGCAGACGCACAAACTCGAAGGTGAGCCGCTCTTCTTCTGTTTCGGCTGAAAACACGATCCTGGAGGAAGTGCCCGTCTGGAATGTTGACAGAACAACCGGTCGGACGAGGAAGCGCTGCTGTAGTTAATCAGAAGTTTGTGAGTGCAGACAAACAACAGGAATATATGAGAAGACTTCCTGAAAGAGGATCTCCCGAGTCACATGATGCATGTAGACACACCTTCTCCAGAGCTTCAGGAGAGCTCCAGGATCTGAGGCCCTCTGGTGGTGCAGAGGAGAACTACAGGAGAGCAGCTTTAGTTTCACAGCCGGGGCTCGGGTTTAGACAAGTAGTTCACGCAATAAAAATAATACTGATGTGTTTCTCAGGTGAAACGGCTCAGTCTTTTAGTCTGGGATTAGGCTTGAGTCTTGTTTGTGAGACTGAAGTCTTTTATAATGTTACAAAAGATTTCTATTAAAAAAAAAAAAACACTTTCGATTCACCTGAGAATTTTTCATGACATTGTCAGTATAATTAGCAGTAATTTACTTAATATATGAATATAATAGTTTTTTAATATATTAAAAACAAAATATTTTATATAGATTGTTGAAAATTGTCTTTTTTTTTTAAACTAATACTTTCGTTCATTAAGAATGCATTAAATTGCGCAAAAAGTGTTTTTTAAACCGGGCCCCTCCTCCTCAGACACATGCAGGTTGCCAGATTGGACCGAGCGCAGCTCCCATGACTGAAGTGAAAAGCACTGTTTTCCTCCGTCAGTGGACGGGTTACAGATCAAAACAAACACAGACGTTCTGGCCCAGAATCAAAGGAGAATCGACTCCGAATCATCGAATCGTTTTTAAGATGAGTCCCGAGCCGTTTCAGGTTGACATCAAACATCAGCATATTGCCACAAAGCTTTAGTTTTCTTGCATTCTCTGATTAAAAATGTACATTTATTCTTCACCACTAGCTGTCTCTTTCGGAGCGTTAAAAGCTCACAAAAACTGCGTGGTATGAAATCAGAGTTGTATGAAGTTTGGAAAACATACCGTTGAACGAATCATTTGGAAGTCATTTAGCAAAAAAGTACAAATAAATGCATATTTAAAGGAAATGACTCCCAAAACCAAAATATGAACCTTTTTTACCTTAATAGGAGCACTTTAAATATTTGCAAACATATCATGGTATTTTTATGCTTTAATGGAGTCAAAAACTTAAATGTATTGTCTTTGAAGTAGCTGCGGGAAAACCGCTGACTTGGCAACCCTGCCTCTCATATCTCAAAGAAGTCCATTAGTGACCCCAGCTGGACTGATTCACACACTAGAGGAGGTCATCATGTCTCTGATGTTGATTCCCTGTGTGTGTGTGTGTGTGTGTGTGTGTGTGTGTGTGTGTGTGTGAACGGTGTGCGAAACGCGGCGGCTCTCGCACCGCAGACACTCACTCTCTGCATCCGCCGACCATCGAGCTTCGCCATCGCTCTCGCTCGCCCCATCATCTGCCCGCTGCGCTGCGCTCGGAGGACCCCCAGCAGGCGTCCGCACAGCTGCCCGACAGCAACCACCACCCGCAGGACGACGTCTATCCTCTGTCGGTGTCTCCGTCGGCGGCTAACGGTCACTGCGTGCTTCAGGAGGAGCCTCCGCCGCCGGCCCGAGTCATCCAGCTCATGCCCAGCGCCATCATGCACCCGCTGCTGGGCCCCGACTACAGGAGAGCGCCGCAGGAGAACGGCCGCGAGGTCAAAGGTCAAGCGCACTTTGCCCATCAGACGCCTCTCCAGCTCCCCCTGCAGGACGAGCGTCACTACCGCAACCACATCATCATGCCTGTGTCTCCGCCCGAGGAGCAGGCCACGCCCATCGGCCGCATCGCAGGTGAGGCCCGGCCCCCCTCCGCTGATTGGTCAGGGAGTGCATGCAGACATCATTGATCTGTTTACTTTAATCTGAATGATGTTATGATTAAAGTGCTATTAATAGTCATAATCTAGTGCTGTCAAACATAATCACATACAAAATCAACTTACAGTATAAAGTGTAATGCTGCATTAAATTGTCAAGGTTTTTTTTTTTTTTTAAAAATAATTAAAAAGTTTTGTTTAATTTAAATGCAATTTAGTTTTTCTGAGCAAAAAAACAGCAAAAATCTATTTATAACATATTAAAAGACTGATTTCTTTCACCCCAAATACTAATTAGTTTTAATTAAAAAATATTTACTTTACCACTATCCTGCGTTTGGCCTGTTAGCTTTAGTTTTAGTTTTTATGTTAAATGAATTAAAAAATACAAGTGGACAAAACCATATATACTTTCTTATTCTTTTATATATTTTCACATAAAAAGGTCAGAATAAGCATGTTTCCATTTTTACATAAATCCAATGACTCCCAATGCAACATTATTTCATTATTAGACATTCTACTAACTTCATTATAGTGGAGTATCAAAATAAAGGGTTACCTTGCAATAGAAATCATTTTGAGTGCTATTGCTAATAGTATTATTTTAACGTTATGTAATATAAAAGTGTATATATATATATCTCTCCAAGAGTCACACACGGTGTATCTTTGTGATAAAGTGCACTACGTAGGGAGCAGTGAGCGAGTGCTTGATTTGGGACACGGTGTGTGTTGTGTGTCAGACTGCAGGCTCCTGTGGGATTACGTCTATCAGCTTCTGTCGGACAGTCGCTACGAAAACTACATCCGCTGGGAGGACCGCGAAACCAAAGTCTTCCGCATCATGGACCCCAACGGCCTGGCCCGCCTGTGGGGGAACCACAAGGTAGCGTAACACCAGCAGACGTTGAGTGCGTTATCAAAAAATTCAAATAAAACACAGTTTAATAGTATAAATGTAAATTAAAAATTATGTATTAAATATAAGCACATACATTAATATAGCAGATTGAATATAAAAAAAATTATATAACATGAGAATTGCATTTCAAATAATCACAAATTCAGCAATATCACAATTATTAGTCATTTAAATTTAAAATCATTACATCTTTTATTTAAGTATGATTTATGTGCTATCTTAGTATTTGTTAATATTTTGAATCAATTACTTTGTTTTCCTTTCAGTTTTAGTTGATATTGTCTGTCTATAACTATATAGCTGATGTAATGTGTTTAGTTTTAGTCGTTTTAATGCTTCAAGTTAAACAAAAAAACTAGCTAGCATTTTACATACAGTGTTTTATTTCGGGGTGCCCAGCCTTTTTTTCTGTGCAGCGATCTACTTTTCAAACGAGAAACTCACAAGATCTGTATAATCGTTGTAGTTAAGTGTAATGACCCTGCTCCGTACCGAGCTGAAACGAGTCGGGATCTGTTGACGCTGATGTAGTGATGTGTTCATCAAACAGAACAGGACCAACATGACGTATGAGAAGATGTCACGGGCGCTGAGACACTACTATAAACTCAACATCATCAGGAAAGAGCCGGGACAGAGACTGCTCTTCAGGTCAGTCAGGAGCACCGCTTTCACAGACACGGGTCACTCACGAGGTCACCGCCCTGTTAACGTGCGTGCGTGTGCGTGTGTGTGTGTGTGTAGGTTCATGAAGACCCCAGACGAGATCATGAGCGGGCAGACGGATCGTCTGGAGCACCTGGAGTCGGACACAGACGATCAGATCTATGTGAAGGAGGAGTGCTGAGCGAGCCGCTCCACAGCATGAACTTCTAAAGCCGCAGATGCCTCGGTCAGCCCGTCTGACCTTTGACCTCTGTGTGACCTCCAGATCATGGAGGATCTGCACTGCACTTCTCTCAGTCTGTCGAAGCCCATCCTACTCGCTGTTTTTTTTTTTTTGTTTTGTTTTTTAGTCTTATACTTCAGCAAACTTCACGGTGACAATCATTTTAATGACAAACGATGCTCTTTTTTCAAATCAGATCTAGAAATTGTTGGTGCAGCTTTTTTCCTCTTTGGTAAGTATATTGTACGAAGACCTGCGATTTGTATAAACATGGGATTACTAGAATGCTGGTGAAAATGTGATTCAATGCTACAATAAATTTTACTGAGTGACACAGGTGTGTTTACTGAATTTCTTTTATGTTCATGTACTTGCACACTAATAAAAAAAAATATATATATAATTTATTTTTTTTTGTTAACACTTTACAATAAAGTGTCATTTTTTACCTTTATTATAGTATTTAGTCATCTTTGTTAATGTTAGTTAATAAAAATACAATAATTCATTGTTCATGTTCACAGAGCATTATCTGCAAAAATTTACATGTAGAAGTACAGTTCATCCTTAGTTTAACTAATTTGAACTAATAAACTATTGTAAATTGTTGCCTATTTAACTGAATTTATTAGTAATTGTATTAGTTTTTTTAGCTCAGCTAATTTTCAGTCACTGAAGTAAAATGTAAAAAGTAATTTTTCTTAGGAAGCACATTTTATCTGCTCCGTCAAATATCGAGATGTGGATAGATGTAACTATTTCAATACAAAATTCACTTCATTTTTTCAAATGTAGGATTTTTGGATTCGTTATTAATTTGTTTTCATTTTAAACGTTGTCACTATATTCTGAGGGAGTTTACCGAAGGAGACCTTGAGAAGTAATTAATTATATGGACCATCATTTCTAGTTTACTTCATACACTTAAACTTTATAAAGTCACTTCGTTATGTCCCCCGTGATGGCAAAGAAAGAACAGATTGTTGAAAAACAGCTAGTTAGTGGTTTGTTGTGAGGGACTGATGCTAGTGTTCTTTGAGGTTTGTTTATAACGCACTAGCTGCTATTGCTACACAGCAACTAGCGAATACTCGAAATAAAAGCACACCGCTGAGACAGTCGTGTAATGCAGGTAGTTTTGTAGGTAAACGCTTCTTGGTTTATCTAAACAAAGCCTTGTTCGTGATTAAAATGTCTTCTAGTGAAAATGATTAGCACGCAGGACCCGACGCGTCCGCGCGATGGCGGCACACGTTCATCAGTCACTAACTAGCCTTACAGGAAAATATCGGCAAAATACATAACACGACTGTAAATCATAGCGCCTTGAGGAAATAACGGGGTGTTTCTGTTAATACACGAATAAACCCGGCATTAATCCTGTGCTGAACGAGTTAACCACAGGAATAATACTCAAACATACTAACTCGGAGTTTTAGGACGCTCGTGGTGGAAGAAAACGGAACGTTCTCACGTTTATTTGCTCTTAAATAACGCCCTCAAAACGTAAAACGTTATTTACAGGCCTACATTCATCGAACTTTTTAATGGTAAAATGTTGTTGGGCTGCTTTTAGAAGGCTACGAAAATGCCTAACAATCTTTTAGGGTTTGTGTAACTACGATAAAAATGTTTCTAAGACATTTTAGAATTATAATACATAATTGTTTTTAATAATCGAAATCAAAATAAGTTTTAGTTTTAGACCATCGGTCAGCGTTTAATTAATGTGCCACAATAATATGATTTGCTTTGGTTTATTTTGTTTTCTTTGTTATTAGCGTCGCAGCAATATGTGTGTGACCTACGACCTATCAGTAACATTCATCTGACGTTCCTGAAATGTTATTTGAGAACGTTCAGAGAACATTAGAAATAACGTTCTTATGTCCGCAAAGTGGTGAAATGTGACAGTTCTCTAACTCCGTTAGAACCAAAAATAACGTTATAAAAAAAATTCTAACAACATATTTTTGTTTTCTGGTGTGGCAAAATCTCTCTCTCTCTCTCTCTCTGTGAGAGTGTGTGTGTGTGTGTGTGTGTGTGTGTGAGAGAGAGAGAGAGAGAGAGAGAGAATGAGTGAGAGAGAGAGAAAACGTTTGATTGTGTGTGTGTGTGTGTGTGTGTGTGAGTCAGTCAGTGTGTGTGAAGCTCAGGGAAGAGCAGCATCAGTTTCTCTCTCCATCTTTTTTCTTAAATGTTTTTGCCTTCTGTTTTTGCGGCTCATAACAAACATCCCAGTTCATTCAAACAGAAGACGCGGGAAGAGTTTCGCGGCATAATCTCGGCCGTTCATTCCCGGGACGGTTAGTGACGGTTAGGCGCTCAGCTCGCGCGCGGATCAGAAGCATGTGAAGCACCGCTGGCCGAACCGAACCGAACCGAACCGAACGGAAGCGGAAGCCCAGACTCCCGCCGGGGTGATCGCGCGCGGATCGGATGGATTGACGAGGAGCGGCTCAGGTGCGGCAGGTAACGTCTTGATCGGCGTCTTTCATGTGTCTCGAGCGCAGGTGTGCAGGACATCAATCAATCAGACGCTCCAATGGGCTACAAACAGCTCAAACATATATTAAAATACAAAACAGCGTGCAATTCACGTCTAATAAAATATGGTTTGCTTTGGTTTATGAATTTTGTAAATTATTTGAGTGGCACACATAAATATCAGGCTTTGCTCAGGATGCATCTGACGCAATGGACCATGATGCAGTGAATTTACTAAAAATACAAATTACTAAAGGGAAATGATTGCAGTCAGTTTTATTTTAATTTTTTAATTTTTAATTAGTGTCAGTTTTGGAAACCTATTTTGTAGTAGCCTACAAGATTATTTGTGAAAAACGTTATTTCAAAGAGTCGTGGTAATATCCTGGTATTTCTTACAAGTCGTGATTTATATTTTTATAATTATTTAATTTATTTAGTTTTATTCTATGAGAGTTTCCCCTGTTTTGTATTTTAATATGAGAAACCGAGTCGTCCCTCTAGAGTTCCTGAAGCGCTTTGATCATTTCCAATCGTTGTTATACATCTAGTCAGAACCCAGATGAATCTCCTTTTTGTGAAGTTGTTCTGCGCTCATGTTTTCTACATCTCTGAGTCGCAGCGCTGCTGATGTTTAGAGAATTCATGCCGTAGAAGAGCCCTCTCTTTCTCCCCTTTTCATGATCAAGCGAGGTTTTGTGAAACAGAAAGGTTCTTCAGATGCTGACATTTTTAGTTGTTCTTTTGTTGTGATTATGTTATTTCAGGGTCGCAAAAAACATGTCTTGCAACAACCTTACAGCATTTTGCAAACGTATTAACCCCCGAACATTACTGGAGCGTTCATCTTCAGTATTCTAAGAACATAAAAAAATTCTCGGGTTTTTAACTATGGTTTTCTTGCATTGTTAGAACGTTATTTAAAGGTTACAACAACATTTCTTAGAACACAAACTACTTTATAAGAATGTTTTCTCTCAACATTAAAACAATGTATTTTCCAAAATTAATAGCATTACAACAATGTTAAATTATTATTAGTTAAGGAACGTTTGTTCTAACATTTCAAAAACATTGTGAGAACGTTCCTGTGACGTTCTCGTATCTAGCGCGCGTTTTCAGTCTGTTGAGCATCAAAAAGCATTGTATTGGCGGGAAAAAATGTGGCGTTATCTGACAATAAATGATATTGTTTGATTATTTAAAAATGTTAAAGGGGATTTTATGACGCTATGCAGTTAGCTGTTTTTAAATGTTCTTTTTATCTTTAAGGTAGCAAGTGTAACATATCCGAATCACGTCCATGTTTTCTTGTGTGTGTGTGTGTGTTACGTAGCAAATGCAACAAAAGTCAGCCGGTGTCTTCTCCTTCCGATGAAGCTATGTTTTTTAACATTTATAAATATGAAATTTTCTGTTCAAATGCAACTTAGGAGGCACAGATGAAGCTAGTTGTTAGAAACAGTCATTTAAAAAGAAGCCAAAAGCACTGACGTAGAACGCAAACGTAGCTTTGAGCACAGTAATCATACTCGTGCTGTAGCGCCGATCTAGAGGTCACGACCCCGTCCGTGGTTTTGGTGAGTGTCTCATCTGTTGCTCGTTTCTAGGACTTCATGTGCTCCGCTTGATTCCTGATGACATTAACGAGGCACAAGCACCTCGACGTCTGTCCCGCTCGTGTCTCATGCATCATTAAACCTCATGACAGGACTTGACAGGTTAGTGTCTCACATGCAGTGTCTCTCGTCCGTCTGTGGATGCAGCGCTCGTTAACACCGCTCGGCAAAAAAAAAGGTGTTACTCGTCTTCCAAGGCAGATTGAAGTCTCTATTTTCATTTGTTTATAGAATATTCCTAAACTGAAAAAAACAAGCAACTTTCACCAGTAAACCAGTATCAATCGTTTTTAAATAATTAAACGTTACGTGTTATCATTTAAAATTTTTAAAAATTAGATTTTTAATTTTTTTATTATTATCAAGCGGCCTGGTTAACAATCCCAATGTAGTTGTCTGATTAACCTGCCATTGGATATTTTGAAATTTGCTCTTCCTTTTGTCCTTCTTTGGATGAAAGCCTCTGCTAAATGCAAAAACTTATAGTATAAATATATATCTGAGAATTCTTGAATCGGGATGCATTTACTGGACAGTCGACCTTCTTCTCCTTGAAACGACGTCTCTTCTCTGATGATGCGTGCAGCGACACGAGGGCGGGGCAATCAGAATGACCCCTCCCCTCCAGTGACCAGCCAATCCCTGCAAACAACACCCGTCCAATCAGAATCGAGTCCCGCCCTGCATTTGTTCTCAATTAAGAAGCCAATTTCCCGATGACACACTTTTGTTACGAGAGAAAATGCAGAAAGATAGAGGTTATCTGAGCGTAACGGACTGCTGAGTCGCCGCTCACCGGAAACCCGCTCATGAAGCTCCGCCAGGCTTCCTCAGAAGTTTTAGCTGTGATTTCATCATGCATGAGGCTGCTATTCTTGGCCGTCCTCGTCACCTTGAGTCCTGCGTTAATCTGGACCGGTGTTGGTCTCTGAACATATTGTGCCCTGTTGAGATGGAGGAGAGCTCGACCCTGACCAGAGAGATGGACGAGCAGAACGGTTCTGTGGAACACTGTGATCATAGGAGAACTTACAGTGTTAAAAAACTATTATATTTTGGGTTAAAGTATAGTTAAAGGGATAGTTCATCCAAAAACCAACATGATCTCATGATTTAGTCACCCTCAAGCCATCATAGGTGTACGTGGCTTTCTTCTTTCAGACAAATCCAAAGTTATGTTCAAAAACATTCTTTTTCAGTGGTCCAATAAAGTGATTGGGTACCGAACCTGGAACCTGAGTAACCGGTATGTCCCGCATGGTGCCGTGCCTCAAATGATCATTTTATTTGTCACATACACATACATACGTGGTACGACATGTCCAGCGTCTAAAAACTGAAGAAAGGAAAAAGAAAAAGAAAGAAGAAAAAGTGCAGGCGTTATAAATAAGAGATAAAAATTAAAAGGAAAAAATGTAAAGACCTGAAAGACGTTTGTTTGCTAACTAGTTTCCTTAATTTAGCAAAGGATCTCCACTATGTGAAAAACATTTGTCTTTGTGAAATACTAGTTTTGTACTCCTAGCTTGTGAATGTTTTTATTATGGATGGATGCACTTTATTGGACTTCTTTTGGACCATCGTGAAATAACACCCATTCATTGTCATTATAAACCTTGGAGGAGCCAGGACATGTTTGAACGTCATTTACACCTAGTACGGCTTCAGGGTGACTAAATCAGGAGATCGTTTCACTTTTTGGATCAACTTTGGATAAACTTAGTTAGTCATTATGTTGCAAGCAGTGTTCGGTTAAGTAACTTTTTAAAAAAATGTGTTACAATATTGCATTACACCATAAAAATTAATTGACTGCATTGATACATTTAATAGAAACGAATGCATTACATTACTTATATGTTAAGCATCCTTTCTCTCCAAAAGTGAAATTAATAAATTAATCTGTTACTTACTTGAAAAAAACCCTCTAATATTTCACTGTAAATTTAAAAGTAATTTTTATTAGTAATGCGTTTGTCACCTGGGGGATAGACACGTCCATAACTCCAATCAAACATCACAAATTCATCTGGGGTTTGATTATACCACAACAGAGTAATATTTATGTCACATACCTACTATAGTTGATGTATTTCTGTTTTCCTCTGCAGCTGATGTTGGGCTTTATGTGCTTGTTTAGGTTTCTGCCTTTAGAAAGGAAAATATACTGCTCAGGAAAATCTAAAAGTAAAATGCCGATACTGATTTAGTTTCCTCTTGCTTCATTTCAGAGATTAAAATAAATGCCCCATGATGCACTGCAAAAAAGGACTGCATGATTCTAAAGCTTTTCCAGGACATCTATAAAATAAAGGTGTTTCCTGTCCCCTCTCCGTCCAATGAGAGCGAGCACACAACGAGGATAAAAATAACCCGCGTTTCTGACACCTTTCATCAGTTCTGTCAGATACATTCGTGAAGAAAAACGAACTAAAATAAGCCTTTCTTTCTTCGCTGGCCCTCAGTAGGTCAGGAATAAGTTGCTGTGTGCTGTAATAGTCTGCGCTTTACAGGAAGGTTATTATAACAGTCTGTTCTTGCTCTAAATGTGAGCTCTAGAGTCGGTGGAAAGGTCACGACCCGGTTAAAGGTGTCAGGTCAGTGGGCTCTGGATTCACAGGTGTGTTACGGGTCCAGGATCTGCTGTGAACTGACCCACTTCAGACTCGACTGAGAGCCGTGCTGTAATTAAAGCCCGGGATGAAAACACCGAGCATGCTGGGACGACGTCTCTAACTGCTGACGAGATAAAAAGATAAAGGGTTAGTGTCGGCAAACACTGAGATTTAATGCTTTTATTAAACAAAGCTTCTCTTTTCCTGCTGAGGCGATTGACAGTCTTCACTCGCAAATTACTACAACATTTCAAGAATAATCAGAAAAAAGTTCAGAAGTAGAAACATTTAAATAGTATTTTCTCAAAACAAATGACACTGAGATGTTCATGCACATATTTATATCTTTTCATATTTCTGTGATCTTCTCTTCAATATTGAGCATCTGAAACATCTTTGCTGATGCACTCCAGGTGGACGTTATAAAAACATTGCAGGAACGTTGTATTGACGTTCTTAAAACATTCTTAATACAAAAATATTTGCTTATATTATATAGTGTTTTTCATATTCTAAGAATGTTAAAATTTTCTTGTCATAGGTAGTAGTTACGAAAATATTGTTTTCTGGTCGTTACCAAATTTCTGACAACGTTCTGCTAACGTTCTGCTAACGCTCTACTAACAGTCTTCCTGTTTCTGAACCGTATTCTACAGAAGCCCATTTCCACCACTGAATATTTTTTTTTTAAAAAAGCAAATTGCAGCTTTTTATCACACAATTTTTTTCACACATTTGTGAGTTTACATCTTGCAACTCTGACTTAATTTTTCTCAGCTGCAAGACATTAAGTCAGAATTCTGCTATTCCAAGAACATAACTATAAATCTAAAAGTCAGAACGACTAGGTTATATGCTGCAATTTTTACTTTATATCTTTCAGTTCTGACTTCATGGCTCCTAATCGTGAGTTTATCCTTCACAAGTCTGAATCGTGAGTACAGTATACAGTAACACAGCTTTTTTATTTTGATTCAGTGGCAGAAAGGGCCTCCGTGTTTATTCATTATTGATGCTGCTCTCACAAAAAGAGCAATTAAAAGCAGATCAGAAATAGAGCGTTCGTGTTACACAGGCAAACATTAGAGCGATTGACATTGATTAGTGTGTGTGAGGTGAAGAGCTAATGGTGGCACGCTGAATCTCACACACATTGATTGAAACATCACACTGGAACGAGAGATGCAGGCGGAGGACAGAGGAGAGAACTTCACGGATTTCAATCAACTCAGACCAACTGTCTTTACGTGATCCTCCATCAATCATTTTCTAGAAGAATCTGTTCATCAGGAGCTTTACTTTCACCGTTCCTCAGAGGAGCGATGATCTTCACGAGCCTCCAAAACATCTCCCGTCTTCTGAGCTGAATTATGTGTTTGGATCATTATATATCCTCTCATATACCATAGATGTCGTCTTACTAAGACATTAGGAACATGTATATCTATATTGGAGATATAGAGCAAGGACTCAGTTTCTCAGTTTGAGTATTGAGCTCTCTTTACCTTTTCCTCCTCACTAGATCTGGTGCTGGTTTCTTGTTTTGTAGTCTTCTTCATCTAGTCTTCTTCTGCTCTGGATCTGATCTTTTCCTGCATTGTAGTGAGAGTGCATGCGAATAGTTGCCAGATTGGGAAGAACTGCCCTTTTTATTATTTTGATACCGGCTGGTTTTAAAATAGATCGGTCACGACATCTACAGTTACCCACAATCCCCTCGCGCTCCGTTCAGTTTCACGTCTGCAAAGTTTAAATCATCTCCTTGACTTGCGCTGTCTGAACTCGGCGTTTTCTGCCCGATGCCAGACTTTCATTCTCAGAACGTCCTCAAGATCTTACTTGTTCTTAAAGGATGATGGAATGTACGAGCAATCGAATAACATTTTATTATTAATGAAAATGATTAGTTATTATAATTTTGTAAGAAATGTTTTCGTAACCTTCAAATAATGTTGCAATTTTAGGAGCGTTTCTGGCCGGTGTTGCCAACTTAGCGGTTTTATTACTACACTGCGCTTCCAGGAACAACTAGCAACAAATCTGGCGATTTTTACAGAAATAGAGAAAACCAAAGGCATCTGGCCATACACACGTCACTTAAGCTGCTGTTTGCAATCGTTTCATTTAATGATAGTAATAAAACGATGTAGCAATTGCTCATTTATGGTCAGTTGATCAGTTAATATCCTGAAGACAGAGACCTAGAAAAATGGAAAAGGCACTATTAATTTGTCCTTTCTCCATTACTCAATCTAACCCTGCAACCCGAAAACACAAAATGCAATGCATAATTAAAAATGCAGGTAAAAAAAACTGAGAAAAATCAATACAGAAAATACCTTCATGGTATATTACAGACTTTTCTTAAAGTTCAGCACACTAACTAACTACCAGGGTAGCAGACCTGGTTTACTAGCTAATAAAAAACGTTTTAATTGTAATATCATGTTATGCGTTTCTATCATTTTAAAACAAATCTCAATGAACATCGCTGAGATTTGATGCTTGTGACGCGGTTTTGCTTTGATGATGTAACATCCTGAGTTCACCTCACAATGTCATTTAGATACTTTTAGCCACAGATCGAGCTTCCTCTGAAATGATCCGAGGAAAGAGCAGGTCCAGAGCGCCGTAGACGTAATGAAGATGAATGACATGATGGAAACCAGCGCGTGTCGACAGACTGGATTCTTCTTTTAATAATTCATCCCGCTGATGCGTGCCAGTTTATTAATGTTTGCAATAGTCCAAACTTTAACGGCATGTTCTCTTGTTCGCTGCATGAATTATGCAGATGTCCTGAGGGTCTGCAGTACAACACAAAGGCCTGAATTAAACATGAAGAACTTTTAGAATAAAACACACAATTAGAAGTGGCTCGTTCCTCTCTGACAGATTCTTAATGAGAAAATAAGTCTGCGTTTCTCCCCTCCGGCGGCGAATTAAAGACTTTTATAAGGTCATTTGATCAGATTCCCAAGGTGATACTGTATGAAGCAATTACATGCCGTTTATGAGTATGAAATGAGCATAAATATTAGTGTGACCTCAGATTTAGTGTGTCATATATAATTCATGTTGTAGTAACAGCTTGTGAAAAACTATTCTGACCTTTAAGAATTTGAAACACGTAAATATATGATGATAAATACATTTAATTACAGCCTCAACATGTTTGCTTACATTAATTGAATTATTAAATAGTATCATTTCTATAGTTATTTATTAATTGATTATTTATTGATTTATTCATATCATTAATATTATAAGGTCGGAAGATATTTTGTTGTAAATTTTAACACAATTTTTTTTCTGTTGTACAATAAAATATTAATTATCAAACAGGGTTATAAGTATATATATATATATATACACACACACATCATTTATTGTATCGATTAGTATTAGTAATTCATTTACATTCATTTAATGCATTTACATTTAATTATGTAATTAATTTATATAGAGAGAGTTGGGGATTTTGAAATAAAATAAAAACGTTTAAATGTTGAAATAAAAATGGTATTATAAATTGCTATTTTAATTTCAATATTCAATGTGTGTGTGTGTGTGTGTGTGTGTGTGTGTGTGCGTGTGTGTGTGTGTGTGTGTGTGTGTGCGTGTGTGTGCGTGTGTGTGTGTGTGTGTGTGTGTGTGTGTGTGTGTGTGTGTGTGTGTGTGTGTGTGCGTGTGTGTGTGTGTGTGTGTGTGTGTGTGTGTGTGTGTGTGTGTGTGTGCGTGTGTGTGTGTGTGTGTGTGTGTGTCAGTCTCAGATGATCTAATACTCATTACTCAACCACAATCCTAATACCGATCGGAAAACAAACGGTCAGATCTCCAGCACCTCCGTAATGGAATATAGAAAGTGAATATCAGTTCATAACCCGTGTGTAAGCAATACGCCCAGCTGCCAGTAATTACCATCAGTGTGAGTGAGATCGTTTACATGACGCCTAACGAGGCTCAGCTCTGGAGTCTAATGACAAAACCTGGGATTCTTCCTGCAAATGAAGTTCACTTTGAATGAGTCCAATGAAAGCGGATGGGTGCCGCTGTGAAGAGTTCTCTGTGTCTGATGCGTGTGTGTGTGTGTGTGTGTGCAGGATCAGCATGAGGGATCTTCAGAGAGTTCTCACTCAGGTCCTGCTGCTGGTTCTTCTCCTGGTTCTCCTGGGATCTGCAGCACAATCCAGAGAACATCAGGGTGGGTTTCCTTCCTCGTTTTAAGCCTCATTTACACACAGCCGTGCTATTGCACCCATTTTATATTTAGTATTATAGTTAATATTCATCATTTCTAATTAGTTATAAAATGTATATGTGCATATACATTTTATATTAAATGTTTATAAATATATAATTAGCTTTTATTATATTTTCAGTTTTTAATAATTAATCTTTTTTACTTTTCATTTAGTAAAATGTTATAAAAAAAATTGATTGTTTTTTAAATAGCATTTCTATTAAAATTTTATAGTATTATACTTTTTATTTCTAATTATATACATTAAGTTGCATTACTGGATTACTAAAGATATAATTCTAAAAATAAAATGATATGTTTTTCCTTTCACTTCAGTATTTTTCTAACCTCGCTGGCAGACACTTGTTCTTTTCCTAAGCTTTAACTCACTTCATTTTGACCCTTTTTTTGAAAACTTTAATATTTTCCGTCATTTTGCTTCATCAGTGCATCTTAATTTAAGGATGTTCAGATATCTAATATTTTGTGTCATTTAATTTTCTGCTGTATTGGAGAGAAGTGAAGAGGTAATGTCTTTAATGTCAGGAGCATTTGCATATCGATGCATTTAAAAGTTAACGACCAAACATATCTAACATTCAGTGTTGATGGAATATAATGCAGTTAACATTAAAACATTTTCATCAGGTCAAACTTTGATCATTTATCACACCTTCTCTACCTGATATGTGTCTCTCATATCCGCCCTGTTTGTAGTTCTTTAACACTTTGTTTGTAGTTCTATGTGGGCAATGTTATCCATTAGAGCATTGCTCTGCACGTCTATTATTTAGGATGCATGGTATGTGGATTGGAACGCAACGGCAGTTCAGCAGAGGAAATCACAGCAGTGCACTTCCTGTTTCCTGTTCCATCTCAGACAGATGCTGTTTAATTAGCAAAGCACCGAGTACGCTATGCAAACTCTTAATTAGCTGTTTATATACACACACACTCACACAGTCAGATGCGTGCACACGCACACACACACACACACACACACACGCACGCACACACACACACACACACACACACACACACACACACACACACACACACACACACACACACACACACACACACACACACACACACACACACACACACACACACACACACACACACACACACACGCGGGCGTCTCACAGAAATGTCAGCCTCAGTTAAAGTGCAGAGCTCTGCAGCGTTTGAAGGACAGAGACTCGGCGGCGTCTCCGGAGCTCCTGAGCTTTATCTGAGCTCCTCACTAATTAATCAGTCATGAGGATGATGATGATGATGATGATGATGATGATCCACGGATATTTTAGTGTTTTTGACACTATGAGTTTTTAATCAGTTTATTTTAGTATTTTATTTCTAAATATTAATTTATACAATTTAAAAATTATGATGATAGCTGTGGTTCAGTGCTATTTTAGTATCATTGATGTGGTTTTTATTATGTATTTTATTAGTTTTTGTTTATTTTTTTATGTCAGTGATGATGTGGTTTTTATAACATTTATTTTATTTATTGTATTCATTTATTTTACCTTATGTATTTTCTACGATGATGATGGTGGCCCAGTGCCATTTTAGTATTATTGACATCATGTGCTTTTGACTCAATTTTATTTTATTGTTTGTCTTTCTTTCTATCTTTTAAAATGAAAAAAAAAAAAAAAAAAATATATATATATATATATGTGTGTGTGTGTGTGTGTGTGTGTGTGTATTATAATGATCGTGGTCCAGCGTTATTTTTTAAGTTTCACTGTTATCATATTTATTCATTTATATTTTCCGTTTTGATTTTAAATGCAGGTAAAGTATTAGCAATTCTTTTTGCGTATGCTTTTACGGAGTGAGAAAGCGTTTGTGTTGTGTTGCAGCGGTGCGGACGGGGACGTGCGAGGTGGTGGCGTTACACCGGTGCTGTAATAAGAACAAGATCGAGGAGCGCTCGCAGACCGTCAAGTGCTCGTGTTTCCCGGGACAAGTAGCAGGAACCACCAGAGCCGCTCCGTCCTGCGTCGACGGTACAGACTCTCCTCTCTTGGTCGTCTCTGAGTGAACTCTGTATGTTTTGTTCTTTGCCTGAGCTCCTTCAAATTTAAATCATTTTCACTCGAGGTTATTATAGTTAGCTAAAACTAAACTAAGCGAAAAATGTTTGTGTTGCTTAAAATGAGATCAGCTTTTCATTTAGTACTAAAACAAGTCAAAAATATTTGTTTCTAACAATAACATTAACTGACTTATGATTAAATCACAGATAGAAAATAAATGTAAAAAGCTTATAATAGAACAGTAATCGGTGATAGTCGAATAACATACGAATGTTGTGATGCGTGAGGAATAATGAGCTTTTCACTGAAATGCTGGGAATAAAATCTCTGAATGATGGTCAGGTGAAGAGCCGGTCAGCGTGTTTAATGAAGCTGATTAAACCCTGATGGCCTCTAATCGTCCGGCTCTGTGAAGTGAATGTTAACGGGTCGCTGGGATGTGTGCCGTCTCACCTATAATCTGACATTTAGTCTCTGACATTCTCTACAAATGAAGGACCGGCTCCAGTGTCCTCCGACGGCAGTCATGCCCCTTCACCACACCTCCGTCGGACGGCTTCAGATCAAAACACTCTCCGTTACTGCATTCACCCCTTTTTACTAATTACTGGAATTTCTAACCACTGTGAGACAGTCTGTATTTCTATTTAGTGTCAAATATAAATAAACAGTCGTGCTGTCAAATAATGCTAATACATGCATGATAAATAAATATATGCATAAATAATAAATGCCAATTTTGTGGTAAATGTGGAAAATCTCAAATATGTTTAGCAAAAATGATAACTTTATAGATCTGGTAAATGACGTTGTTTTGACACTAAAGGTGCTCCGTGCAGACACAGGTCAAAATGACCAGAACATTTATTTTAGTATTTCATAAAAATCAATAAATAAGTGATGTGTGTGTGGAGAGATGTGAAGCATTTGTTTGAATCACTTACTAAAAACTTTTTCATCCATCTCTTCCAGGTCAGAATGAACTTGGATGTGTTATGAGGGTAAAGTGGTGATTTATCTCGTGTGTGTGTGTGTGTGTGTGTGTGTTCAGCCTCTATAGTCCAGCAGAAGTGGTGGTGTCAGATGCATCCGTGTCTGGACGGAGAGGACTGTAAAGTGCTGCCGGATCTGAAAGGATGGAGCTGCGCTACGGGGAATAAGATCAAGACCACAAAGGTACAAAGACCCTCGGAAAACATGGTCCAAACACGGTACAGTACCATGATCTCAAGTGCTTCCATGACCTAAAAAACTCAGAGTTTAAAGCACTATTAAAAAACACATTATATACCGTCTGGTCTTCACACTGCAAAAAAAGTCTTGTTTTCCATTAAAAACATCTAAAAATTCTTAAATCAAGAAGGATTTTCTAATCATTTTCTCGTTTTAAGAAAAAAACCAGTCAAAATGAAGTGAACAAGCAAAATAATCTACCAATGGCTGAGCAAAATAATAGTGTTTTCTGTTTTTAAATACAATTATTTTGCAGATTATTTTTGCTTGTTTCAAGTCTTAAATTTGATGATACTTCAATCAAAAATACAGAAAGCACATCAAATGTTGTCATGTGCAGCAAAAACGATGCGAATGTTTATTAAATGGATAGTCCACGCAAAAATGGCAATGATCATAGTCACTAAACCGGAACGAGTTTATTTCTCCTGCTTAAGTCAATGGGTGCCGTCACCTGTTTGATTCTGTTTCATTCTCAACTCGGGTTTTGGGACGACGTGAAGGTGAGATCTTAAGATTGGGTTTTTTCTGTGCGGTCTCTGCTGTCGGAGGTCATCCATCTGTCTCTGGGATCATTGGTTACCAGCAGATGAAGCTTTTAGCCCCATTAATGACTAGTGTGTCACCGCAACACCCTTCAACATCACCAGCGCTTTAATTAGAAGCTTTTAATAGAAACCCAATGCAAATGTCCTTCTGCTGGTTATGACGACTGTATGACTCGGGCTCGTTCAACTTCTATCAATTATTTAGACGGCTTCGCCAAACCTGTCTGGAGCCTAATTATTGATCCTAAATATCCGCAGGCTCTCCTGATTGGCCGGCGTTGCGGTGATCTTCATCGATTCAGAATAAACCATATCAACCTCAAAACCGCCGTATCTTTCTTTTCTGTATGAAACACTAAACTAAAGCCGTTTCCTGCTTTCATTTCCCATGTTACTCACGGCACAGATCTCCTCAGACCGGGATCAGCTCTGGTAACCGCTGGAAACCTGATACAGGTGAGCCGCTCTTCATCATCATCATCATCATCATCATCACGAACAGACGGAGGTGTTTGTGTGTGTTTCTTCTTGAAGCTCAAGCTCGGTGCGCTTTATGGTCATTCTGTTCACAAACACTGTTTCTCAAGCGTGATGAAAGCAGGAGCTCGAGGCTGTCTGCTTCGTGTCTCATCAGGTGGTAGTTATGATCTACTAACCAGCTAAACTAACCAAAGCCTCGACCGCTGCTGTGGATTCGATTTCTGATCTTACAAAAGACCCGGTTGTGTTTGTTTAGCTTCAAGTTAATTCTATAATTATCATTATTATCAGACAGAACGGAAAATTATTCTCCATCAGAGATGAAACTATAAAAGGGATTTTATTATCAATATATATTGATCACTTCCAGCTAAAAACTCATTTCTAATACTTGCTAAAAATGTAAAATATAATATAATTTAATAAATGCAAAAAAAATAATAATAATGAAAAATATATTTAAAAAATATATTAAATTAAAACAAAACAAGCACTTGCTAAAAATATAAAAAATTAGATTTTTTTTACAATTAATATATGTATGATTTTAGTAAACATTTAATATCTGCTATTAATTACAAGTTTACAAATGTAAATATTATTTTCATAATTCTTGCACTCGTAAGGCGACATCAGAGAACTGTGCGTTTCTAAATGTGCTGCTAAATTGTTAAAAAAGAGCTGAAGTTGAAGTGTTAAGCTGTTGTTGAGATGTTGTCTGTTTCATAGACGCTCATCTGTTGTGTCTCGAGGATTCGTTCAGAGGCTCGGTGGACTCTCAGCGCTGGTTTGTGACGTGAATCATGAATCATGAATCATGAATCAGCGGCTCTTCTCGTTATTAACCGTGACTGAGCTGATGGATCAGGATCCAGACCGATGAAGGTCACGGAGTCCCGCCAAACCATCCACTTCATCAGTATCCAGATAAATAATGGATGAACAGTTTGTTCCCGCGCTTCTTGAAGTTCTAATATGAATGTTTATATATCCTCATATCAAAGAAGACTCCAGCAGATGCTTTATCTGTGTGTAAATGATACAGAGGCTTATAATAAACCATGATTGTCTTAATCTGGTGCGTCTCAGGGCTTCTTCTGTGTCCAGGTGTTTTCCAGGTGAGGTGGGCGGAGCTTCATGACCCTCAGGTGACCCTCGGCCGCTCACACAAACTCATGTTGAATCGCTCGAATGATTCATTTGGACAGTAACAGTAACAAACAGCACCGATGCTCCTTTTATTTCTGAAATGTTTTATTTGGATGTTCACTTAAATGTTTTTCAATGTTACTACTCTGGAGAAGAATAACATTTGGCAACATTATTAAATGGAGCGTTTCGACGTGTGATCAGAGAATCGGTGAATCGCTGGACAGAGCATGGGTGTCCAGAAAACAAGAAACACTGCTTTAAAAATGCTCTCAGAAACATTGGTTTTATTCCTGAAGTGTTTCAGAACGTTCAGAGAAGGATCTTAGAGAACATTCAGAGGTTCCGTCCGATGCGTTACTTGTGAATGTTCTCTGAAATGATCAGACGTCCCTTTAACATGCATACGAGCAAGAAAACACACGGGAACTAAACAGGCCGTGTGGATCCTCTGTGGTTTGGTGTTTCTGGTCCTGATGTGACGTGAGCGAGCTGGATGTGGAGGAGGTGTTTATGTGCTGTGACAGCTCTGCAGAGACGCAGCAGATATACGTTTACTTCAGATCAGCAGTAACTCACACACATCTGTACTCCGATCATGAGAAGTGAACACAGAAGCACTGTAGGGAACCGCTGACGGGGACCAGCTTGAACGCAGTTATTGAATGTATTCATATATTTTTTTTATTTTAGACCCTATTTAATTTTTATGTTACTATTATGTTATTTTGCATAGACTCTTTCACTGTTTTTAAATGTGTTTATTTAATGTTATTTTATGTTTTATTTATATTTTAGTTATAATAGATCCTGTTGTGTTTATATATCATTTTCTGTTACTATTAATTCTTTTATGTCATTCCATTTAGTTGCTTAACTATTATACTAATTATTTTTATATTTATATATAATTGTTTTGTTACAATTGTATTATTGATCTTTGTATTATTTTACGTTGCGTACACTGAAAACGGGATTACACCACATTTTGAAGTGGTTGCAAACTCTTTATTTTAGCTAAATGTATTTTGGTGTAGACCTTTAAGGTGTTCTTGTTGCAGTGTGATTTTACATTTAAGTACTGAGTAATATACATGTACTTACTACGTGCTTAGAGCAAGGATTAGGGTTTGCATGGAACTAGAGATCATTTATTATAATAGCAGGTCCATGTAACAAGGACACCTTAAAATCAAGTGTTAGATGATGGTTTGTCTTCCAGAGGCAGACGGGGATGAAGATAATTCTGTTATATAAGAGACTGACAGCAGCTTCAGCTCGTCTTTTGTTCCGGTGTCAGACGCTCCTCGCTGGATGATTATTGTAATCGTTCACTAAACAAAAGCGTCCCGATTAGTCACGACATCCGTGATCATCTGAAGACCTGGAGAGGAACTCGTGTTTTACCTTGACTTATTAGTGCGGCGAAACAGTTCATTTTTACATGCATAATATATGTGTGTTCTGTGTGTAGTTGTGTGTGTGTGTGTGTGTGTGTGTAAATACGAACACACACACACAGGATGTGTTTTAAAGATAAACAAGCATGCACACACACACACACACATGTACTATGTAAATGAAAACGTTTATCTTGGAAGAGATGAACCACTACTTCTAATGTGTTTCATCAGATATTACTTATGAACCGTCCAGAACGTCCTGCTGTCCTCCTCCTAGCGCTTTTTAAACATTGTTCTTACGTTCTCAGAACGTTCTGGAACAAGCAAACGTTAGACGAACACCCAAATATAACTCTCCATGAACCGTTTTGTGAGAACAGGGATAAATGCTGAGGGGGAGATGTTTCAAGGTTTTAGCTGAATGTTTTAAAAAATGTTTTGCAAATATTAGCAGACCGTTCCTTTCGAATGCCCTCTGAACATTTAAGAAGAACTGTATAAATGATGTTTTTGTGCCAATGTTATTAAAGACTGCTTTATATCTGAGTGCATGGATGCTATGACGCCTCTGTTGTGTATTTGAGGGTTTCTCGAGCAGTAAAAGAGCAGGCGTGGTGTAGATGATGACCCCGCAGACACACGTCAACCTCCACCGCGCTGCAAAAACAACCTCGCTTCGCTTCAAACCTGCAAAATGATCTCGCTTCAATCATAAACTTGATTCCTTTTAATGCGTTTTGTTTTTAAGAAGGTTTAGAAGTAAACGCTGACAGGTGATGAAATACTGTTGACTTCAGATAAACACAGATAAAAGCTTCATGCCTCCAAACAAACAGAAGAAAGTCGTTCTGTATCTGAGAGAGCCGGAGATGAGGACGACCCTCACTAAGCCCGTGACCTCTGACCTCTGGGTAATCATTAAAATACACTCAGTGAAAGAAGACCAAACATATCCTCATCTGAGTTATGACTATGATTCAGAAACATCTCATCCTTCCTGGCTTGCTGTGGCTCAGTTTTAACATAATGATGAATTGTCTCTTTTTTTATGATTATTATTTTCTCTTCAAAATTATTTGGACTTTTTATCTCTTTACAATTTCAACTTTTAATAATTATGACTAGGTTTTTTGTCTCAAGTTATCTCCTAATACTGTCTTTGTCATAATTATGACATCTGAACTCAGAATTCTAACTAATTATAAACTGTAACTTATTTTTAGTTATAAATTAAATATAAATAAATAATTATATTGTATTATAATTCAATTAATTATGAAATATCTTATAGTTAAATTTTTTACTTTTTATTTCAGAAATATGATCTCATAATTATGACTTTCTATGCCATTATTTCGACGTTTTTTTTCATGTTTATAATGTCATAAACTGATTTTCATAGTTAATGAAACATTAATAGCAAAAAAAAAAAAAAGTCAAATTTAACCAAATTAATTCATCTCCAGATTTGGGACCATATGAAATATTAAGAGGCTTTTAATATTTCAGAGAAAATAATGAGGACTGTTGACCCCATATTCAGATTTAATCATGCCATGCAGAATTGATGTGTCTCTCTGTGAAGGGAAATAAAAGAGAAATAAAACACACGAAAGCCGCTGAAGGACGGACCTGAGCCACCTAGCAACCGCATAGCAACCATCCTGGATGGGGCGCATGCTATTCAGAGTCTGGTTGAGTAAACAGCGAGCTGAGGACCTGATGGAGAGATGCGGTTCACATAGCAACCTCTGCAGTGCGCTCCGCCGGGGATTCTGGGAAGCTCTCCCGTCGGATCCTCGTCTCTCCGTTCACACGAGTGTTCTCTTCCTCCTCCGGAGCTCAAAGCATGCGCTGCCGTTTATAACAGCCTCCTTTTAGAAGTGATTCGAAAAGATGGAGGCGGCGGGAAGAACGTGAAGCACACTAACGAGCTTGTAATATTGATCAGAGATCAGGTGACCTCCTTAATTCTTAATATTAGCTCCCTTCAGGAGGACGAGGAACCTTCGGAGACTAGAGAGATCAGTATTGTTTGTCACAATCTATGAAGACATGAAAATATGATTTTCTTGTGTTTTTTTCAGCATCCTCAAATCAGGATACATTCCCTGGAAGAGCACAGTGACAACGAATTCAGGTTGTTTTCTATTAAAGATAATATTAAAAATGAAAAGCATCTGCCCCGTGAGCTCAAAAGTAAACTATTCAAAATGTATTTTTCTGACCTCGTATTTTTCATGTATGCCATCATTTTGATTTTCTGTCTCATAATTTTGCCATTTTATGACTTTCTGTCACAGTTTCAGCTATTAATGTCAAAATTATTAATATCACATAATTTGAACTTTTTACCTCATAATTCTGACTCGAGTGCTGTTTGTGTTGCCGTTTTCAGAATTATGATTTTCTGTCACAATATCATCTTTTTATCTCATAATTTTAATTGTTAATTTTTATGTCATAATAATGACTTTCTGTCTATATTTATATTACATTTTATCTTATAATTATCACTGTCTTAATTTTGACTCATAAATATGATGTTTCTCATAATTATCTTTCTGTAATTTCATCTTTTTATCTCATAATTACATTTAATTATCACAGACATAATTGTGACTTTTGTGTGTTTATGTGTAGAAGAATAACACACACAAGATCAAAAAAGCATTACACCTATGAAGAGTCCTCACGTGTGTGTGTGTGTGTGTGTGTGTGTGTGTGTGTGTGTGTGTGTGTGTGTGTGTGTGTGTGTGTGTGTGTGTGTCTGTGTGTGTGTGTGTGTGTGTGTGTGTGTGTGTGTGTGTGTGTGTGTGTGTGTGTGTGTGTGTGTGTGTGTGTGTGTGTGTGTGTGTGTGTGTGTGTGTGTGTGTGTGTGTGTGTGTGTGTGTGTGTGTGTGTGTGTGTGTGTGTGTGTGTGTGTGTGTGTGTGTGTGTGTGTGTGTGTGTGTGTGTGTGTGTGTGTGTGTGTGTGTGTGTGTGTGTGTGTGTGTGTGTGTGTGTGTGTGTGTGTGTGTGTGTGTGTGTGTGTGTGTGTGTGTGTGTGTGTGTGTGTGTGTGTGTGTGTGTGTGTGTGTGTGTGTGTGTGTGTGTGTGTGTGTGTGTGTGTGTGTGTGTGTGTGTGTGTGTGTGTGTGTGTGTGTGTGTGTGTGTGTGTGTGTGTGTGTGTGTGTGTGTGTGTGTGTGTGTGTGTGTGTGTGTGTGTGTGTGTGTGTGTGTGTGTGTGTGTGTCTGTGTGTGTGTGTGTGTGTGTGTGTGTGTGTCTGTGTGTGTGTGTGTGTGTGTGTGTGTGTGTGTGTGTGTGTGTGTGTGTGTGTGAGCCGCTGGGTCTGATGTCAGTCAGTCGTCTCTCTCTCAGCAGAAGGTCTCCGTCTGTCTCCTGAAATAAGAGCCGATCTCGATAAACGTCGCCGGCAGCAGCAGCTCTTTAATTCGGCCCCTGGAGGAACATCTGGAGTCAAACAGCATTTACGGGGGCCCCGGGGACACCAGCGGAGGTGACAAACACACACGTGTCCACTCTCGCTCCACGCTCCACAGTTAACTCTGGAGATCACGAGTGTGTTTCCTCGCTATATCTCCGACGACTCTCCAGAGGCTGAAAAGACACACACACTTAATTAAAGCTGAAATATTATCGCCCGCCCGTGACATTTCATCTGTACCTGTGAAATCTTTCTCTGTGTATTGACATTTGCCGGTACTTATGGTGTCTGACATTTAGGATAATCTCAATTAATCTGAGCGGCCTATTAAAATAATCAGATTAAAATCAAAGTCGGTTCTTCAGGGACACAAACGCTCCTCAGATATGGCAGTGAATCATATTTGCTCTTATATACGTGGCAGAGCAAATTCCACCTTTATTTACAGTACAGTGTTGCTGAAACACAACTCTATTCACGTTCATCACATCATGGGTTTTGATCATAAAGTTTGAAATCGTTTTTTTTTCATCGCACTCATTCATTTCAGCATGAAGTAGAGTTATTATCATTAACCGAATGTGAAATAATTAAGCTAATTAAAATAAAATGTTTTTTAAAGAAAAATCTTTTCAGCTTGTTGCTATGGCAGCGTTCCCATTTTCATTTAGCTCAATTCGGTGTATTAAAATTTAGTAAAAATTAATAAACTACGCAGAAGAACTAATAAAATTTAAATGAACAAATTAAAATATGAATAAAACTATAACAGTAGTTCAATGTTACTAAAATAAAAATATAGTTTTATTGTAAAAATATTTATTTTTTGATCTTACCTTTCATTTTAATTTTACTTGAAGTTGTAATCTGATTGCATTTTTATTCGTTTTTTACACGTCTGTGTGGCTTTCATTCATTTCATTTCAGTTTTATTTTTCAGTTAGTTTTTCCATCAAGCTAAACTGAACCTTTTTGTTCAAATGTGAAATACATTAAGTTTTCATTTCAAGTTCATTTAAACTTTTATTTGACTGAAGCGTCTTTGATCTGAATCATCTGCAGAGCGCCTGTACGATGAAAACATAAACGTAATGAAAAGAAATGTTAGTTACTTCGCTTTCAATCTCGAGCTCCAGCCTGCAGAAAAATAAAACCTAAAAGAGTCCAAACGAGTCTCTGCATGAATTTTTAATTGCATTTATCCGAGCCGTCCTGCGCAGCGGATGAAGAATATGAGCCTCTATAATAAAGCTCTCTCTGCTGTTTGTGGGAGTTTTAGGTCGGATCCATCACGCCGCTCTTCTGTCATTTCCATAGAAATTCAGTTCAGCTTTATTCTGCGACACGCTCCTTCATAATTCATGCGATGAAGAGTTACGCTCTTAAAAGACAATACTGATGCTTTTATTGCTCTACAGAGGACAGCTTTGCATACATCATCTACAATACAGGATTTTGATGAGGATTTCACTTTTATTGTGTGCAATCAACTGATGAGTTCACTGCCGGAAAAAAATCACGTTTATGATTAAAGCAAG
>NW_025047891.1:552500-570000 GCF_018831695.1 Puntigrus tetrazona
GCAAAAAAAAGTCAGTCTGAGGTCAATCTGATGTAATTGTAAGGTCAATCTGAGGTCAAACTGTATATAAGTTTCATAAAAAAATATTCTGCTGATAATATTTAAAGGAGTTTAGATCACGCAGTTTTCAATGTGTCTGTATCTGGAGTATATATATATATTAAAATGTATGCTTGTTATTTTATGATTCAAATATATATTTTAAATATATTTAGGTAAAAAAAATATATTTACATGAATATAATTCCAAAAATATTTTTGCAAATATTGTTGTCCCTTTTTCCTACTTTTTTAATATACATAAAAATACCAGATACCAAAAAAGCACCAGATAAGCACGAAACATGGTTTTCTGTCTGTTTTAGAACTTTTTACAACAACAGCATTTCATTTATCTGTGTTTTAATGCATTAAACAGAATCAGTAGTAGTTAAACGGTCCAATTAAAGCATTTTCAAAAACATCTTGTGTCATATTTTCTCTCTCACACGGTAATAAAGAGAGAGAGAGAGAGAGAGAGAGAGAGAGAGAGAGAGAGAGAGAGAGAGAGAGAGAGAGAGAGAGAGAGAGAGAGAGAGAGGTTCATATAAAAGGCAATCCTCCTCTCTCTCTTTCTCTCTCTCAGGCGCTTTTATTTTGAAGCGGAAGCGCGCCTCCTGCTGTTCAGTGACGGAACACACACTTCCGCTCAACGCTGAACACATTCCGAGCTAAATATAGCTAATATAGCTGGAGCTGAAGTAACTTTAGTTCTCTGTTTGCTGAACTGTTGTGTAAAAGCAGCCAGCGGTCGTGTATCTGAACCGAATCGTGTGTCAGTCTGAATGTCACTGAATCACTCGTGTTCGGTCAGATTTCTGTTCATTCGTTGAAAAACAATTCCTGTCTGCCTTCAATATTCAGTGTAATCCAATCATATTCTACTTAACCAAATTTGTTCTGCATAAATGTAAATATGGGGAAACACGGACAGAAAAGTTCAGTAATGGACAGAAGTTCAGTAATGCCTAAAAAGCTTAAAAAAGTAAGTGTTATTTTTGTAAACATTTACATTTTTATATAACTTTTTCTTGCTTAAATTATTATAATAATGATAAACCATGAATTTCTAATTTCATCTTTTTGCAATTCTAATCATCCTGCCAGCAGGTGGAGACAAATCCCTGTCAGTGAGCGAGTCATTTGAATCATTGACTCAACTGATTCGTTTAAACGGGAACGAAGCACCTGCGCGAAAACGGACTAACTGTAAGTTATATGAGCGCAAAACGCACTTCTCCTTCTTCTTCTTTTAACTGAAGATTGTGTAAAAGCAATATCACACTGGCAGTCACGAATGTAATGAATCGTGTAAGTGAATCAACTCCGCTGCTTTACTGAATTCTGTGCTGGAGCATTCAACAAGATAAAGAGAGATACTGAACTGAAATTCATTGCAACTGTGATGCATTCATTATATTCATAACAGTACAGCACATAGACAGAAACATTCACCATGAACGTACACACGAGAACATACAAACCAGTAACATTGCTTTTAACAAACACTTCAGGTGACCTTTGACCCCTGATGCCTATATTTTATAGCAAACACAATCTGTTGACTGTGTTCTTTAGGCTAGTGTGTCGCTATGAATCGATCACAGATCTGATGATTTCATCATAACAGTGTGTTATAACTCTGTTTTAACCCTCTGGTCATTCAGTCACACTGAAAGGTAAATGCTCTTTTTTCATTTTTTAAATCTTCTATTTTTATCACAGCGGTATGAAACCTTTGTGGCACTTGCTCTATGAACACAAACACGCATACATTTTAATCTCAACGCCAACAAAATTCTTGCAGTTCGGTCATGAAGTCTGCTAATCTAAATGCAAAACCTGTTCAAACACACAATAGCTACTATGATTCGCTTTATTTATAAATAATGGCGTTTTGTAATATTTGTGCTGCTTTAATTATTTGTTAGACGTAAGTGCCGCACTATCCCCTTAAAATACAACATACTAATGGAATAAAATCTTTATTAGTTTGATGTGGTTGAGAGAATGAGAGACAAGTCGGTGTGATTTACATCCTTTCACTTGTGTTACAGATCTCGAGGCGTCTTCCTAACGTTGTGGTTTAATTGTAAAATGTCATTGCATCCAGGATTACGACCCAAAGAAGTGAACACACAATGATTCATCAGCAGCGGCGTGACGCTAAAGATCAAGTTAAACGCCGTACATTTGCTGAACGTGACAAATACAAAAAAAAGCAAACAATATGGCCGCTAATAATAATCATAACAGCATGTGTGTGAATCAAGAGTGTGTTTTTAGTGGCAGTTTGCTTCAGCATCTCCTGACAAACATGACCTCAAATGTTAAAAAAAAATGATACAAAACATAACCATCACATTAAATAAAATCATTAGTGTTGTTAGTTATTTACATGCTATAACTAGCACAACATCTTCATTCCAGTGTTATAATGCTTCTGTTCTACAGGAAAGATCATCATTTAATGACAGGAATAGCTCTGGTGCTCTTAAAAACATGAATGAACGTGTGTGTGTGTATGCGTTCATACTCAACACGGGCTTCGAGGAAAAGAGACGCTAACGCAGCACTACAAGATATAAAACAAAACCATCCTAGAAGTAGAATTTAAGATGCATTTCTATGGAAGCCTGCTTGCGTCACGGAATAAAAACATAAAAAAATGTCATTTTGACTTTTTATCTCACAATTTTGACTTGAATTAAGAGACAACTTCATGTATGAGATCAACTCAAGATGCACTCTCTTCATATGAATGTAAACAGTGATATTTAAACTCAGAACTGAGATATAAACTTGGCTTGCTAGATTAAACTCAAAATGATGATGTTTTACGAGAGATTTAAGCTCAGAGTCACGATGCAAACTCTTTGTGAAATATAAACCTAAATCACGAGATGGTTATATCTCAGATTTGAGGCAGAAGCACAGTTTAATTGGGTAACTTTATTTTGACGGTCCCTTTTGAGCGTTGTGTTGAGAATAATAGCGCTTCCTTACAGTCAGCTGTCATTAGAGTATTAATAGAGTGATTCATGTCTGTGACAGTCTCCCAAAAAACATTTACTGACTACAAGTAACTTCACAAGTAGATCTCCCGAACCTCCAAGGAGTTAAAGGGACCATCAAAATAAAGTGAAACCTTTCATTTGAATCATGAGATTAAAGCTCATTTTTAACGCTCTTTATCACTCTGTATTCTACGTTTATACGTCGTAACTGTAAAAGAAAAGTCTAAATAGTAAGATAAAAAGTTTAGTCATTTATTCATTTTTTAATTTAGTGCTGGAAACGGGCCACATACAGTGTGTCTGATAGATGGTTTAGCCTCTGTCCAACCGATTAGTAAATGTACATCAGCAAATACATTAAATATAGCATTATATACACAGTTAGGATAGTAGATGCTAACGTTATGTTTAAGGCAATACGTCATGAGTAGGAGAGCGTCGATCGCTCAGGAGTCACGTCAAACTCAAATACCCTGTGTAAAAAAATAACCCCGATAACGGAACTAAGGGAGCGCTTGCCCTGAGGACGTCTGCTGGAAATCATATTGCTCGAAGCGTTAGATTTGGTAATGATCCTCAGAAGTCATTTTGGTCAGGAACGGATTCGTAAGGCCCGAAAACATCAGAAACACACGCGGGTTTACATTCAGATCCGTCAGATAGCAGGCGCCGGCAGCGTAACGTGTGAAACACACTCGAATGAGCTGGACGTCTGCCGTTTGGCTGCAAGATACGGATGCTTGCTGAACCTGAGCCACGAGACATGACCGAAACCAAGCTATAAAGGCCGTCTATATATCAAAGTGCGCGTTTATTAGGGCTGCGAAGATAAATCCGTGCAGGATCGATCGTGGATGGATTCCCGATTAATAGCAAAAACTCAAAATTATGAGATATATACTCAACACGTGAGATTTAAACTAAGAATTACAATATAACTTTAGAATTAGACTATTAGACAAACTTAATTATGAGACATAAACTCGAAATGTGAGATTTAAACTCAAACTTCAAATGATGATATGAACTCAGAATTAAGATATTAACTATATTAGAACGGTGAGGTTTAAAAGCACAGTTTAGAGAGTAATTTTGATTTTGACCTTTCCCTCCTCTGACTTCCAAGTTTATATCTTGTAAAAAAAAAAAGAAAAGTGGTGTTTTGCGGTGGAAAGGAAATCTCCGAATCAATGCGGAACGATTTATTTTCCCAGCCCAGCGTTGATCTCTAGAGTTCTGCTGTGGTCTACTCAAGCCTCTACAGCTTTGGCAGTGTTCAGGGTTTGCATAGGTGCTCAGATGTTGGTTTCTCGCTGCATGACGCCGTCTTTGTTATCACAGAGCTGCTGCGCTGCTTCGGCGTCGGCGTCGGCGTCCGCGTGGGTCTCCGTCTGCTCCTCGCGCTCGGCCCGCTTGTACGTCTCCTCCTGTTTGCGCTCGCGATCCAGCAGCCGATAGTTGATGAAGTTCCCGATGAAGAGCCAGATGCTGGAGAGGACGACCACCGCCCCGCAGCACAGGTACATGTACTTGTAGTTCTTTGTGATGTCCACTAACTTGCCTGCAAATCAGTGCCATGCGTTAGTTACAGGATTACAGGCAATAACAGACATGTGTGAGTGCAAGGGAATATTCTGGACAAAAAAAACATTTATTTTAGTTTAGAATGATTTTATTATTTTTAAATGAGCTCTTATTTATAATATTTCCAAGTTCATTTGAATTTTACATTTTAATAATTTAATAAGGTGCCCTAGTGTTATTTTTGTACACTTAAGATCATATTTTAAATTAGTTTTTATAATATATTCTGTAATATCATTTAAAATAAAATACTATTATATATATATTTTTATACTATGTTTTCATTAAAAAAAAATTTGTAATAGTAATTTGTTGTATTTTTGTCATTTTTTAATGTTTTAGTAATTTGATTAGTAAGTTAAACTTAATAAAATGAAAAGGTTTTAATTTTATTACATTAAATAATAATCCTGATGTGCTTTTGTAATTTGTATTTGTATATTTGTTATTTAAAATACTATTTAGCCTTAATTTAAAGTGTTTCATTTCAAGTTTTTCATCCAATATTCTTCTATTTTAGTTCATTTCTTTTCTTTTCAGACTTTTTCCCTGGCACTAGAACAGGTTCACTGCTGTTGCTCGTGAAATCAAAACGATGACGCAGCAGATGGAAACTTGCAGATTAATATTATAATGAGATGTCAACGTCACAAGAGAAGAGAGATCAGATGCATAAAAAAAGTTTACTAAAACAGTTACTGGGTTGCTCTTTTTCATGCTTTCTTGGTGGTTAGATGCACCGGGGATTCTTTTATAATCTCATTTTATTAGCAGCCAGGCGTTTATTTGTTTATTTTCAGTGTTTTTAATTTCTATGTTTGCCTGTCATCACCTGCCAGCGGCGGGCCGATGAGCACCGGGCAGCACTCCACGATGGTGGTGAGCCCCACGGCGCTGGAGAAGCGCTGCGCTCCGACCAGGTCCATCAGCGTCTCGAACAGGACGGCGCTCACCATCCCGAAGGCGAAGCCGAAGAAGACGGCGTACACCACCATCCCGCTGTAGCTCTCGGCCAGCGGACACAGCAGGTGACACACGCCGTTATACAGCACGGCGAAGCTGAAGAAGTACTGGATGCGCGGCCGGACCCAGCGAGAGTTGGCCAGCAGGCCCATGGACGGCCGAGCGAACATGTCCACGAACGCCAGGATGGACAGCAGGAAGGCCGCCTGGTACTCGTCCACGCCGTTGTCTTTGGCGTACGACGAGAGGAAGACGATGGGCGCGAAGAAGCCCAGGAACATGATGACGTTTCCCGACAGATAGATGAGGAACCCGCGGTGCTTGAAGAGCGACAGATCCAGGAACTTATTGACCGTCTGCCAGGCCGTGCTCTTCTCCGTCTGGGGACCTATTACCAAAAAATAGCTCCTCACTGAACTACCACTTTTTTGTGTGATATAAATAAGAAATAATTATGTCACTCATTTCATGTCGCTGAATTTATAGCATCGTAATAAATTAATTTGCCCATTTTTGCATGATGGAAATGAATGCTGGGCTGTGATTAATCACATCCAAAATAAGTCTTTTGTTTAAATAATATATGTGTGCTTACTGTGTATATTTATAATTCATATATAAATACACACACACACATGTATATATAAAAACTATGTTTATATATTAAATATTATAATGTAAGTCATTATAATATCTTCAAAATATATTCTGTATGTGTGTGTCTTTATATGTACATAATAAATATGCACAGTACACACACACACACACACATATTATATATATATATATATAAACTTTTATTTTGGATATGATAAATCAGCACTAATCATAATATGAGATCCCTTAAAAACTTGAATAAACAGTACATTTTCTTACAAAAAGTGCAAGTAACAAAAATAAAATGCAGCAAGAACTTGTATGGAATTGAAATGAAATTGTGATTATCATTTGCATTTAAAGGGACAAACACAAAAACGGCTCGCTTTGGCTCTTACCCTAAAAGTTTTATAAAACGTGATCTGTGGGGTATTTTGAGCTAAATAAGTTATCAGAGACTTAATTTACATCGCGTAAACGAGGCTCACCTTTAGCTATTGCCTGTTTCTCCTCCAGGGCTTTGGCCATGTTCGGCGGGGCCCTCAGGGGCCTCATGAGCGATCCGGCCACGCAGCAGTTGAGCAGGAGCCCGCCGAGGATCAGGAAGCTTCCCCTCCATCCGTACTCGTTGATCAGATACTGATTGAGCGGAGCTAGCGTGCTGAGGAACACCGGACTGCCGGCCATCGCGAAGCCGTTAGCGATGGGCCGCTTCTTGTAGAAGTACTTCCCGATCATTGTGAGCGCCGGCTGGAGGTTGAAGGCCAGACCGAAGCCTGTGAGAGGAAACAAGACGGCAGACGGCATTGTGGGATACTGGCTGACTCCTGAATCCATGGAGATTATAATGCTTGCATTCATCCATAATAGTCATCATATCATTTCATCCCTGACTGAAACTTGCCAAAAATTCTACTGTAGCTTGTTGGAGACAAAAAACATGAGAAATGCTGAACTCCTGTTGTGTTGAATTGGTTTTTATGTAAATTACTAGGGATGTAACGCTATCAAAATCTCACGATACAATAATTTGACAGTATGAAGCCCATGACACAATGTTTATTGTGACCTCCGATGACGCCGATGCAGATGTAGAGCTGGACGACGGTGTTGCAGAAGGAAGCACTGATCATGCCGATGGCGCACAGAAAGCCGCCCAAGATCATGATGGGACGGCATCCGTAGGTGTTCACCAGAATACTGCTGATGGGACCTAAAACACAGTTCAAAACCAGTCAGCTCCCTTCTGATCAGCCTATTACGTTCACGAAAAACATTTTTTTGTGAGTTATTTTGCAGAAAACATTTTTAAGCCAATTGTTTGACTCACTCGCTTAAATCTTTGGCTAGTTTCCATTTAGTTTGATATTTAGCTGAATGACGTATAACTAGATTAAAAGCGATTAACTGCATCCACAATAAATGTTTTTGTTCACATAATATATGTGTGAGAGTGCTGTGCATATTTATTATGTGCATATAAATACAAACACATGCATGTATATAATTAAGAAAATATGTTTGAATATAGTCGAAATATTTACTGTATGTGTGTATTTATATACAAATAAATAAAAAACAGAACACACATGTAAACAAATATGTTTTATTTAGATGTGATTAATCAAGATTAATTACTTGAGAGCACTAATTAATATGAAGTAAAAATATTTTCTATGATACTGACATGATCAATGCTTTTATTGTCACTTGGATATTATTATAGTTTTTGTTAATATTGTGAATCACTTTTTATTTTTATCCTAATATATATATATATATATATATATATATATATATATATATATATATATATATATATATATCTGTGTGTGTATTTAGATTTTATTATTTGTTATTTCATGTCTATTTTAGAACATCAGTTTAAACCAAATAAAAGGTGAAATGTTTCCTTGGCAGCTAGTTTAAATGTAATGCATTTAGTTTATTTCTTTTGATATTTTCTGTCATGATTGTTGTTGGTTCGATGCAAACACTGATAACAGAACTCCCCAATCAGACGACAGATGAAGAGGACTGATTTTATTCATAAATTACTAAACAGACTATTCAGGTAGTTGTTTTGTTAGCGTCATAAGCTTTCAGATGTTCTGTGAAAGATCAGTGTGTTGTAGATCATCAGGTGTGTGTTTGTGGTTAAAATCAGGTCAGATCTGCACTTATTTTAGCTCATAAAGCGTCTCACTCCTGATCTCATTAACATACAGTCCCACAGCCCTCCCATGATCCTCAGCGTGGAAACACAGTGACACAGCCCTGAACTGAAGCACTGCAGACAGACGGAGCTGTGTGTGTGTGTGTGTGTGTGTGTCCGCGCTGCAGTGAAAACAGTGAAAGTGTGCTGTTTTCACCCAGATACAGAGACATGCAGGCATAAACACAGAATAAAGCACATAAACACAATCATATTGTTCTGTTTGATGAACACATGATTATGTTTTAGTTCTTTTGTTGACAGTCACACGATATTCAAACATTTGGGTTTGGTGAGATGAGCCTCGCAGGAAATCCTGCTACAGTATGAATTGTGAAATATTATTTTAATTCGAAACAGCTGTTTTCTATGAGAATATGCGTTAAACTGTAATTTATTTCTGTGATTCTTCAGTGTCACGAATCCTTCAGAAATCATTCTAATATACCGATTTATTTCTGTGTGTGTGTGTGTGTGTGTGTGTGTGTGTGTGTGTGTGTGTGTGTGTGTGTGTGTGTGTGTGTGTGTGTGTGTGTGTGTGTGTGTGTGTGTGTGTGTGTGTGTGTGTGTGTGTGTGTGTGTGTGTGTGTGTGTGTGTGTGTGTGTGTGTGTCTGTGAGTGGTTTGGGTTACAGGGCTGAGCCGATATCTTCTGTCTTCTATAATACAGCTCAAGTTCACTGGCCTTTCTCACACACACACACACACACACACACACTGTGTGTGTCTCAAGGGTAAAGTGGATTAGAGTCATTGATCTTGACCCGAGAGTGTTTTGAGAGCAAGATGAGAGAAGCCATGTTCTCTCAAATGGAACATTTTACTTCAAGTCTAATAATGCAGATGCATCATGGGAGTTTTGCTTTCACAATATTAATTTCCAGTGCTAATTAAGAAGTGTGTGTGTGTGTGTGTGTGTGTTAAGGTCAGATCTGCATGTTCATGCTGATGTTATTTAGGAGAGGGCCGTGTGACGCCGGGCGGTTTGTTCTGGACGTGTGTTTAATGTTAAAAGCAGAGGTTAATTTAACACCACAGCAGCTCAATCCTTTACAAACACAATGTCACTCATACAAAAAATACTGTAAAAAATTGTATATATTATTCTAATGTAAAACAGCTGTTTTCTATATGAATATGTGTTAAAGTGTAATTTATTTCTGTGAAGCGCAGCTGAATTTTCAGCATCATTACTCCGGTCTTCAGTGTCACATGATCTTCAGAAATCATTATGATATGCTGATTCGCCGCTCCAGAAACATTTCTGATTTGTAGCAATGTTGAAAACCTTAATAGCGCTGTGGGAACCGTGACATGTTTTATTTCTTAGGATTCACAGATTTGCTGAAAGAGGGATCTTTTGGAACGTTATGAATGTTAATGAATGCACTTCATTTCTGTTTTACCTCCTGCATACATGACGGCCAGCATGATGGAGGAGATCCAGGCCACCTCACTGTACGAGGCGCTGAAGATGTTCTGGATGTCTTTGAAGAACACGGTGGTGGCCTTCGGGAAGGCGTAAGAGAATCCAATGGAGATGAAGGCCCCGCCCACCACAGCCCAGCCCCACCCACCGTCTGGAGGCGGGACAGCTGGGGGTCCGACGGGTGGAGGCATCGTGAGCCCTGGAGATCACTGCAGGAGAGACATCAATCATGTGAGTGTGGGGCGGGGCTATCTGCCCGACCGACCAATGAGAGACCATAGGGAGCGTTCAGGAAACCTGTCTGGTAACAGCCCACTTTACTGTAATCCTGAAGAAATTAGACTGGATTCTGTTTTTAGTCTCTGGTGGGCGGACAGAGAGAGCAGATATAGCAGCTCTGGGTGGAACAAGGCTGGAAATGAGCTCTAATTAAAGCCAAACGGAGACAGAGAGAGTTCAGGAGACAAACGAGATGCTTTTCAAGCCTTTGGTTTCATCGTAAACGCACTGGCAGCTATTACAGAGACAGCTGCACCGAAACGGACATTTGTTGGTATTGTGATACAAATAATAATTAATACGCCTCTATCTGTATGTATGCCAATAAAGCTGATATTATTTATATAACATGCATTTATAAATTGAGCAATACAATTATTACACTATTGTTAATGTTAGTTAATAAAAATAGAGTTGTTCATTGTTAGTTCATTGTTAGTTCACAGCGCACTAATGTTAAATTTTCAAATTGTGATTTTAATAACGCATTAGTAAATGCTGAAATTAGAAGTATTTTCATTCTTAGTTCATGTTAACTAATTCTAGTTCTAATGAACCTTATTGTAAAGTTTTACCATAATATTTTTTACATTTATATATTGAACAGCTGTGCAATTCTGCAATGGTATATTAATTTCATTTCAAGTGTTTTGGCACCCCACAATTCTGAGAAAATGCTCAGAATCACGATCAAGCAGCGATAAATGCAGATTTCTAAGAAGAAAAAAAAGTATGATGTAAGTTAGAGATAAAGTGATGCAACTGCAAGAAAAAAGTCTGAGTTGTGAGATAAAAAAAGAAGCAAAATTGGAATTGCAATATTAGAATTACGTTAGTTAGAATTTCTTTCAGTTTTTAATGCTACGAGAGAAACAAGCTTCTATAACAAGGTGCGCTTCATAATCCACTCACCTAAACTCACTCTCTGCTGTGCTGATTCAGATCACGCAGTCTGTGAGAGATTCAGGAGATTAAAGGTCACTCAGGGTCACTGAGACAAAACAAGTCATCACCACGGCAACAGTGTTTACAGCTGTCAGTCACTGAGCAGTGAGCCCCGCCTCCAGCCCCCTTCGGGATCCGCCTCCTGCTGCTTGAGTTCATGGAAACGTGGGCGGGGCTACACACGTAACTAAGTCATTGTCTACAAATCAAACAAAACTGGAGTGATTCTTATCATGTGATATTTCAGTTCTGAAGAAACGTGCCAACACACACACGCACACACACACACACACACACAGCGCTCATGTGATGTTAACACCCCAGGACTAAAGCCCTGTGTAAGATAAGCTTTTGTTTTTAGCTACGCTCTTCAAATCCAAATAACCTTCCTGCAAAGTTATTGTAAATGATATCTCCGCATGCTGACATCAATTATTTTACTTATATTTCAAAGTACCAAACAATGTGCTTCTATGTCACACTGCTCCTGGTGTAACTACAGCAAACACATGCCACGCTTGTTAGATGTAAACTTATAATTAAAAAAGTTTTTAATTTCTTTTTTTCCATGGTGGAAACAAAAGATAGAATTGTGAGATTTAAACTCAAAATTCCAAAATATAGTCAGAATTTCAAGAAAAAAACCTTTATTTAAATTTAAATTCAAAATTCTGAAGATTCTGAAAAAGTAACAACTGCAAAATTTTATCCGGAATTCTTTCGTGATAATAAATGACTTGATAAAAAGTGTTTGTGGAAAAAAATACAATGAATGCATGTCATAATTGTGAGATTGCAAATACAGTTTTGTGTAGTTTTGTTCCAAACCGGCTCTTATTCATCAAGTCAAACTGTATTTTAGTCAGATGTTTTGTTTGTAAAGTGCACGTTTTTAACAATAAACGTTTCCTCTGATCCAATCAGAAGCTACCAATGCAGCGATGTGATTGGCTGACGGCAGAGACCCAGGTGACTCTGTTACCTGACACCTGGAGACGTGAGCTGATTACGTTAGGAGAGCTTTGAGGTCTTTTCCTTCAGCTTGAAGGTCGTGGCTTGAAGCGCTGAGTGCTGCCTCATGAATATTTAATGAGATGGTTTTCCTCATCTGTAGGCCTTGATTTCTTTACAGTTCACATCATGAAGAGCCGCGTTTCCCGCTCAACCCTTTCACGTGTGAAACCTTTCAAGGTCTCCGCCTGTCCCGGTTTGATATTTCACAGACTGTTTCAGGACATTCGGGATCACGAGAAACCTCTGGAAAACTCCCAGAATTCACGTCTTAAACTTCACTATGAACTCTTTACCGTGTGACTGTGCGCAGAAAGCTCTGAAACATGTTCACTTAGTATACTGGTATTAGCTGGATCCAAGTCTTCATAATTTAGTTTTGTTTCTGGCTTTTTTAGTAGTTTTTATTCTCGATAGGCTCTTAAAAATAAGGGTGCCATAGAAGAACCTTTAATATCCCAAGAGCCTTTCTGTTTCACAAAAGCTTGTTTGTGGTTGAAAAGAGGTTCTTTAGATGACAAATGAGGACCAGAAATAGTTCTTCTATGGCATCGCTGTGAAGAACCTTTAGATCACTTTTATTTATTTTTGTGCCTTAATTTAAACTAAATTCAAATGAGAAATGTTGCTTTGGCAACTAGCTGAAATAAAATCAAAAGCTCATTATTTTAGTTTCAGTTAGTAGTAAAACCTTTATTCTGAACGCTCCCTAAATGTCCAGTTTTTTAAATGTTCTAGAAACATTTTCTGTTGGTTACATAAATGTTACAGAAACGTTGCATTTGATCCTTTTAAAACGTTATGGGGATGTTAATTATTAGTGAAATCAAATGATTAATCACATCCAAAATAAAAGTTGCATGCATATATTTTGAAAATATTTACATGTATATTTCTATAAATATATATATTAATCTATAAATATAACATATTTGCCTTGAATATATACATGATTTGTATATATATATATATATATATATACTGTATATACAAAACCAAAACCTTTTTATTTTGGATGTGATTAATCGTGATGCGTTATTATTGAGTGAACATTTGTAAACATTTGAAAATGGTTAGAAAAAAAAGTACAAATTAGACTCGATAACTTTGAATAAACATTTCTCTTTTAAATAAGAGAAAAGTTTACGATTTAAAATCCACGGACGAAAAGCTGCTCATCAGACATTAAACCATTTCAGTTTCTTTAACTTCACTTCGTCACTTTATATGAATTCAATGCGTTTTACGAGTCAGAAATCCTTCTGCATCATGTTTTTTTCTTTGTAGGTAAAAGGTGAAAGCCGGCATCCGAGCTCAAGCTGTGAACTAAATTCATCAAACTGGTCAGCAGCAGATTACATCAGAGCAGGACCTAAACGCCTCTGATCTTCAATAATATTTATTCATGGGTGCGCTGATATAACATCAGCTGAACGTATGCTGTTTAAAGCATGAATCAGAGGAAGGACCTGCTGATCCTCGGCTCACTTTGAAGCTCTGCGTGCGTTTGAAGGCCAAGAAACCTGAAGTTCAAAACAAGACCGAGAGTTTCCCACCCAAAGAAAGAGCCTTGAGAGGAACAATAGCGTCAGAGCGAGAGAGCGCCGCGGGAGGATAATCGTACGGACGTCCGTCACGTCTCCACCTCTGTTTGAGATTTAACTTCAGAAGCATCTGAGATATCATAACAGAAACGTACAGAATGCACACACGTACACAGACCGGCTTCTCTTTGAACGTGGAGCAGATACAGAGACGCCGCGAGAAGCGGATGCCGTTAAACGTGACCGTATCATATCCCATATATACGTGAAACACCCTCAAAACCTTCCTGACGGCCTTCATCCACGTCTCCTGACTGATAGTAGAAGCTCTTTTTACACAATAGCTTCAGATACTTCCAGATGAAACATCTCACATCTTCTGAGGAGCCTTCACTTACTTAGCTCTCCGTCAGAATGATATGTTTTGATCATTTCAGTCTCATCTTACCAAGACATGCCATCGGAGATTTAGATCACGTTCATATCTTCTCTAGTGTTCTCACTGATCTCCACGTCTGGAACGTGCTTCTTCTAAAACTCTTAGCGGGGCTCAAACAATCAGCAGGAGAAACACATTCTCCTCACTTCACTTTTATTTGTCCAGCGCTTTTAATAATCCAGATCCCATCAGAGCACTGAGCAGAGATAGTGATGTGTAATGACCAGATTAAACACTTACTGGTTTATTACATGCAGAGACTGTCTCTAATCAGAACGACGATAACTGAGTCACAATAACTTCTGTAGGATATTTCCAGATGAACACTTGCTGAGAGAAAAATGAGTGCGTCTCAAATCTGATTATCAGGATATTCAAAATGACTAAATCTTTTTATTTATTTCTTTCACATTGTACAACATAAGACATCTGAATATATATATATATATATATCTAAATAATTTTATGCTAAATTGTAATGTAAAATTGTAATATATATATATATATATATATATATATATATATATATATCCTTTTTTCCAGTATATTTTTCATATATATATGTATATATGAAAATATTTATCTCATATGTACTATGCTTTGATGCAACAAAATGTTCTTTGCATTACCCTGATTTTATTACATTTTAATAAATACCCGACTGCGTTGACAAAAAGTGGGGACATTTATGAAACATGCATATGTTCATCATAGAAATATCAGCATCTGCAGCGAACTGAGCTGTTTCTGTTCTTCATAATCTCACGCCATAAAGGTACCGTCTTTATATTGAGCCCATTTAAAGCTTCAGTAATGATTCGGTTGATTATTCCCAATTTCAGGTTTACAGGATTAATTGTTTTGGCCGTAATCACAGCGGGTCATGATCGTGACCTTTCACCTACTGGTCCTAAATGACCCACATTAGCTGCCACCATGCACAAAAATGCATTCATTCATGCTTAAAGTGAGGAAAATACATAATAATAGTGGGTATAAATTCCCTAATGACCACGTTCTAGTGGAAAACAAGCCAGCCGCAGACTAATAATAATACTAGTGTGATGTAGGTGTGTGTCTGCTATCATCTGAGACGTCTGTCATCACTTTCTTCATGGACATCATAGCTGGCACCTTCCTTAAACTCCTAAAGCATCTTCCCAGGATGTTAGTGTCAGTGCACGCTTAGGGAGACCTGGACGTCTTCACCTACGCAGTGCTTGACCATAAGAAGCCCTAAAATATAAAGGATGGGCGTCTCCTTTAATTCACAGCGGTCTTCTCATCATGTTCTTCAACACAAAGAAAGTAGGTGTTTCTGGCTGGACTGAGACAACAAAGACACGCTATGAGAACGTTGCGCTAACGTTCCCATTGAGTGACGAAAACATGAATTCTGACGGGTTTTTATATTTTAAAAACATTCCATTTGATCATGGAAAACATCACTTTTTAATATTTTGAAAAAGTAACGGTTACACTTTATGTTAAGGTCTCCTCGTTACAGTGTAATTGAAGTATAAAATACTGAGTAATTAACTACATGTACTTACTATTTGGTTAGGGTTACTTGCATGCAATTCTGCATTAATAATAGCAAGTAACAGACAACGAGACAAATGAAAAGGTTACAGAATAAATGTTCTACGCAGGATGTATAAATAATGTTTTTGAGAGCGTTATGTTCGGTCAGATAACTGTAAGCGTTCTACTGATAAGAATGGAACAATGTTCGTCCGCAACTTTGAGAGAACCTTCTGGCAATGCTTCCTCGCTGAGAACCCCGGTCCCAATTCAGGTTATAAAAACATTGTTTTCTTGTCACGGTTAGACAGTTATTTCCCCGTTTCTCGGGTGCAAACGAAGCAGGCGTATATGTGTAGCAATAACCAACAATAAATTGCATGGCTCCAAATGATTAACGTTAAATAAAGACATCTGTCCGAATCATTCAGATGATGCTTACATCTCAAGCCTTCAGACTTCAGGGTCACGTCAGTTACAAGAACCTTCTGCAAACATTGCATTACGCATTACAAGCACGTGTTCGTTAAAACAAAACAAAAGCGAGGCCGTTGTTTGTTAGCTGGGTGATCCCAGTCAGTCTCTAATAGCAGATAACACGATATTATATGACTGCATCCTGTAACGAAGACGACAGAGACGCGCGTCGCGCTGGATCTCATCAGACCGAGGCTCCCGTCACATGACCCGCTGTAAGTCCAGCAGGCGAGGTGACCCAGATCGGCCAAACCCGCTTACAGCATCAAAGCCCGGATAAATATAGAAGCGGTACTCTATGCGGTTCTGCTCCGTCTCTCGGCGCGCGGGATGCTGGGACGGAGCACCGGATTCAGACCGGATGCAACCGGTCAATATTCATTAATATTCATCACCCCGTTTTATTCTGCAGCATTAACTGCGAATATCTCGGCACATGATGCGCATCATCATCATCTGACAGCAGAAGGCGGTGATCACGGGACGGTCCCGGCAGCTCAAACCATCATCATCATCATCATCACTATAACCTAAAAACCCCGTTTACCTTCAGGTCCGGTTATCCGCGCCGTCTGTCTCTCTGACCTTCAGTCGCTGCTGCAGAAAGACGCTCCGCACGCGCGTTTGAATCCGTCGCTCTGCGGACGGCGGCGGTGACGTCACGCGCGTTTTGCCCGCGGAGGCTTGGCTCATGAATTTTAATGACGCGGCGTGACGCGCGGCCAGCAGACGCTCTCCGATTGGCTGCGAGGCGCGCGCGTGGCTCAGGCGGCGCGATGAATAGATCCGGGAAGGTAACCGTCTGCAACGTCAACGAAGTCTGCGGCGTCGTCGCAACGTAATATTTGTACTGTACGGAGCGCACGAGCTCCTCTCTTGTTTGTTATTCCAGGCGCAGAGTTTTGGCCCCGGGACGCGTCTGGAACGCGCTTCTTCTAAAACTCTTACCGGGGGCTTATTGTGCTCAAACAATCAGCAGGAGAACAACACTCCATGGGTAATAATAACATTACGAATCTTTATTTATTTATTACAGATGTCACAACATAAGACATCCGAGATATATATATATATATATATATATATATATATATATATATATATATATATATATATATATATATATATATATATATATATATATATATATTTTATTTATTTATATTTTTATATGTATATATAACTTATACATTTTTGATTACATATATAAGTTGTATATTACATTTTTAATATATAAAATGTTATATATATATATATATATATATATATATATATATATATATATATATATATACATGTAAATGTTTAAATATGTATATAATTACCAATAATTATTTAATAATTATTATTTTATAATCTATTATTCTATGCTAAATGTAAATGTAATTTGCATACTACATTTTCATATATATATATATATATATATATATATATATAT